>NC_056733.1:1484122784-1484342784 GCF_019279795.1 Protopterus annectens | reverse complement strand
ACACTTTCTGGCATTGAACTAAAGTCCAGGGTTCTGACACCAGTCATAGGTCTCAGTGAGGCCTTTGTGCAGGATGTCAACATCACATGGGGAGGTAATAATAGCACCCACCTTGCAGTCTGAGAACATTGTCAGCCAGAGTCCCTTCATCTTGTGCTTGACTTCAGAGGTGTACATCCCGAACATGAGGGGACCCAGGACAAAAGCCTGTAGGACTCCACTCATGACTGGTCAGCAGTCTGACATAGAGTCCACTGCTTTCACACCATGGGTTCTATTTGTGAGCCAGTTTGCATGCCACCTAGTGATATCAGGGTTGACGACTAGCTGAGTGTGTTTGTCTATGATTCCTGAGTGGGGAATGGTATCCAAGGATTAGTAGGGCTGTCTATCATGTTATTTATTCCATACTGTTACATAGTTATTGCATGTGGCACAGAGCTTATAGGGCTGTATAGTGTCTACAGCTACCTCTACAGTGAATAACAACAGTGGGCCTTATAAAGTGGACATTGGATGTGTACTGGGTGGGTGACAGCAAAAAATTTCAAAACTTACCCCCCAATGGATATGGTACACACACACACACACACACACACACACACACACACACACGCACGCACGCACGCACACACACACACACACACTTTTACATTTGTCAGGACTGAGATTAGACCCCCTACCTATCTAGGTTATTTGTACTATAGTGTTATGCAATTATCACATGAGCCACAGAGTTTGTAAGGCTATAGACTGCCCAAAGGTACTTCTAAGGTGACTGATATCAGCAGGACTGCTAAAGTAAGGCAATGGCAAATGTTCTGGGTGTGAACAGGCTCAAAGTCTTTAACCTACAGACACTCACACACACACACACACACACACACACACACACACACACACACACACACACACACACACACACACACACACACACTTTTACATTTGTCAGGACTGAGATTAGAACCCCTACCTATCTAGTAATTTGTACTATAGTGTTATGCCATTATAACATGCATCACAGAGCTTATAGGGCTGAAAGCTGCCCAAAGGTACTTCTAAGGTGACTGACATCAGCAGGACTGCTAACGTAGGGCAATAGCAAGTGTACTGGGTGTGAACAGGCTCAAAATCTTTAACATATAAATACACACACACACACACACACACACACACACACACACACACACACACACACACACACACACACACACACACACACACACACACACACACACACACACACACACACACACACACACACACACACACACACACATAAACTTCTACATTTCACAGAACTGAGATTAGAACCCCTGCCTAACTAGTTATTTGTATTATAGTGTGACACAATTATCACATGCACCACAGAGCTTGTATGGTTGTAGGCTGCCCAGATGTACTTCTAAGGTGACTAACATCAACAGGATTGCTAAAGTAAGGCAATGACAAGTGTACTGGGAGTGAACAGGCTCAAACTCTTTAACCTACAGACACACACACATGCACACACACACACACACACACACACACACACACACACACACACACACACACACACACGTGCACGCATGCACAGACACACACACACACACACACACACACACACACACACACACACACACACGCACACACACTCACAATTTTACATTTCCCGGGACTGAGATCAGAACCCCTGCCTAACTAGTTATTCATACTATAATGTTATGAAATTATTGCACATGCCACAGAGCTTGTAGAGCTGTAGGCTGCCCAAAGGTATTTCTAAGGTGGCTGACATCAGCAGGTCTGCTAAAGTAGGGCAATGGCAAGTGTACTAGATGTGAACAGGCTCAAAATCTTTAACCTACACACACACACACACACACACACACACACACACACACACACACACACACACACACACACGCACACACGCACACACGCACACACGCACACACACACGTGCACACACAAACTTCTACATTTCCCAGAACTGAGATTAGAACCTCTGACTAACTAGTTATTTGTATTATAGTGTTACAAAATTATTGCATTCACCACAGAGCTTGTAGGGTTGTAAGCTGCCCAAAGGTACTTCTAAGGTGACTGACATCAGCAGGACTGCTAAAGTAGGGCAATGGCAAGTGTACTAGATGTGAACAGGCTCAAAATCTTTAACCTACACACACACACACACACACACACACACACACACACACACACACACACGCACACATGCACACATGCACACACGCACACACACACATGCACACACAAACTTCTACATTTCCCAGAACTGAGATTAGAACCTCTGACTAACTAGTTATTTGTATTATAGTGTTACAAAATTATTGCATTCACCACAGAGCTTGTAGGGTTGTAAGCTGCCCAAAGGTACTTCTAAGGTGACTGACTTCAGCAGGACTGCTAAAGTAGGGCAATGGCAAGTGTACTGGGTGTGAGCAGGCTCAAAATCTTTAACCTACAGACACACACAAACACACACACATGCATACACACACACACACACACACACACACACACACACACACACACACACACACACACACACACACACACTTTTACATTTCCCAGGGCTGAGATTAGAACCCCTGCCTAACTAGTTATTTATACTATAGTGTTATGAAATTATTACACATGCCACAGAGCTTGTAGAGCTGTAGGCTGCCCAAAAGTATTTCTAAGGTGACTGACATCAGCAGGACTGCTAAAGTATGGCAATGGTAAGTGTACTAGATGTGAACAGGCTCAAAATCTTTAACCCCCAGACACACACACAAACACACATGTTTACATTTGCCAGGACTGAGATTAGTACCCCTGCCTTATTAGTTATTTGTACTATAGTGTTATGCAGATCTCATAGGCACCATAAAGCTTACAGGAAGAGGCCAGTCCAAAGATACTTCTAAAGTGGATGACATTAGCAGATCCTGTAAAATAGGGCAATGGGAAGTGTTTGGTTGTGAACAGGCTCAAAACCTTTAATCTACAGACTCATACACTTTTACATTTGCCAGGACTGAGATTACCACCCCTACCTGAATAGTTTTTTTGTACTATAGTGATATGCATTTATCATACACACCACAGAGCTTATAGGGCAGATGCCAGTGCAACAGTACTTCTACAGTGAATGACATCAGCAGATCTTGTGAAGTAGGGCAGTGGGATGTGTACTGGTTGGGAATAGACTAAAACAGTTATTCCTACTACCCAACCCCACCCCCACACACAACCACTGTTACATATGCCAGGACTGTACTTAGATCCCCTACCTATCCACTTATTTGTATGATAGTGATAAGCAGTTACCACACGCACTATAGAGCTTACAGGAGTGGTCAGTCCAGAGGTACTCCTAAGGTGAATGACATTAGCAGATTTTGTAAAGTAGGGCAATGGGAAGTGCACAGGGTGGATAAGGTGCCATAATACTTAGACATCCAGACACACACACACACACATACACACACACACACACACACACACACACACACACACACACACACACATACACACACACCACCTCAGTACCATCAGACAATGAATCTCATCTTCATGCTGGCATATGCCAGTGGTTACAACTGGTATGCAACTGTCTGCTGCAGGACATCACTCTATGTCATTCAGGGTATCCCTGTGTATGATTCACTCTCTGTGTGTGTCTCTCTGTGTGTCTCACTCTATCACTGTCTGTCCCTCTCTTCCCCATGTTTATCTGTGTGTGTGTGTGTGTGTGTGTGTGTGTGTGTGTGTGTGTGTATATACATGTTTTACATATTACAATATGTTGCCCATATATATGTGTGTGTGTATGTGTGTGTATCGCACAGAACAGATGCAGATATACCACATATGTGCCACCTACAGCTGCCTGTGGGTAATCCTGTCTGAAGGGTGTCTTTGGAGACAATTAGGTTTACATAGCTGTGTGTATGCAGAGACATCTGCACAATACAGAGATATAATAGTCTGATGTGGTTTCAGACATGGGCTTCACTTCTCTAAGTGTAGGAGAATGCTCATTATGACCTTCTATAATAAGTGTGGGAATCGATTCCAGGGATAGTTGTACTCCGGTCCAGGGTGTTATGTACTACAGCCATACCTTGCAACATGTTTGTGCATGATACCTGGAGATAGGTTGCCAATATGGGGAAACAATGGGCCAAATATACGGGGGTACTGTAACTATTGCTCTTATCAATGTATGAGTTGCTTGAGTTAGAGGGTTTGTTTTAGCAGACACATTCTGACATATGCAATGTTTGACCTCATACTGTATTGTGTCTTTACCAACTGACAGATATAATTGGATCATCACAGTTATTTACCAGAGAAATACAAGATGGATAATCCACAAACCTATATTATGAGGTATAGGCTAGACATTCTTGCACAATCCTGCCAGTTGGGAGGTGTGTCTACAGTTGATTGACTGATGAAGCTGTGTAAAAGGTCCAGCACCTTGTTATATGCTGGCTGGGGATCTCCTGGTTGTGCAGTATTCTTCTTACCTGGATGGTCATATCCTGGTATGGCCATACCTGTTAGCTGTACAGATTCTTACAGATTATCCAGATTCATGCCTCATATATGTGGTCGATTTCACTTAACATTGTTGTTTTCTAGCACATTTGTTGCAAATGACTCAGGGTTGTAGTCAGGGAATACTGACTGAACATTAGAGTTTCAGACTTCACACCCTTCATGACATCCATGCTATTACACACCCCCTTTGTTATTTTATCAACTTTCTAACATTATGAGAGAAATATTTCAAATGTTTCCCTATATTTGGGCCTTTTCTCCCACCATTATGTATGGCTTTGTCCAGATTTCTTCTTCTATGAGGTTGAGAGGTATGCTACTAGCATTTAGCAGCATGACCTTACATTTGCATTTTGTTGACTGTGTTATGTTGGTAGTATGGACCCCATGACATTCGCTACAAAGGCACTATGGGTGAGGCATGGGCCTTTGTCAGAGGCCTGTAGGCCATGTGAGACTGATGCAGGCCATCTGCAGCAAGGCAATGCATACTGTCACTCATATGTTCCCTGGCTGCCAGGCAGTGGACTCCCTTGGGGTGACAATGGTAAGCGAAAGAATGCACTGTTGTACTACTAGGCACCATACCTCTCTATATATATGAGCCAGACATCTGGACAAGGCCATGAGTAACTGGGTGACAAAGGCCTACATATATGGACCATTGTAACTACTGGCCTTACAAACCTGGAAGGGTGATAAAATAATGGATTTTGCATTGGCATGCATTTTTCTATAGAGTATGAAGTCTGAGACACTACAATCCGTCAACATTTTCTGACTTTAACCCTTTGTGGTTTGCCAATGATTTGCCAGTCAACTACTATTTCAGACCGAAGGCACCACAAATATGATGCACACCTGTGTACATTCTGTGAGAGGTCTGTACAGTTGAGAGGTATGGTAAGCACTATGTAGGTTACTGCAACCTGTGTACTGATCATATGTGTAGCCGCCTGTATATGACCTGTCCAGCTCCCCAGCAGTATTGGATATTCATAGGTTTATAGGTTCATAGGTGTATACTAGGCTAATGGCTCTCGGGCCTTTACAAGCCTAGCCATAGGATTACCCTGGCATAGTGCCACCCGACCTTAGTTCCCAATGCCTCTGTTGAGTAGAGTCACTGGAGTTATCCCTGGGGTGAATTTTTCTGTTTCCCATCCACTCATTAATATTTCTCTTAAAGAGGGTCAGTGAGGTGCTCTGCTTGACATGTATGGGAACTCTATTCCATAGCATGGGCAGTCTCTGGGTTATGAACCTGTCCCTCCAGCATGTTCTGTTAATTGTGGTAATGAGGTTGTGGTCTCTGGAGTGTGTGGTGCAGAGGGATTGGGATGTTTTTAGATGCAGCATTTCTAACAGAGCTGGGTCAGACATGACTTTGTAAGTCAAGCAGAGATCGCCTCTAAGTAGGTGATATGAGACAGAGAATAGTTGGAGTTTTTTGAGTCTGTCCATCTAGGACAAGTGTTTAAGGCCTAGGATCCTCTTTGTGAGGTACTTTTGTGGCCTCTCCAATTGTTGCAGGTGTCTATTGAGGCATATGCCAAATGAGGGATTGTACTCGATGACTGGCCAAATGAGGGAAGAGTAGAGGGAGACAATGACCTCTTTCTTCCTGGATGCAAAACCCTTAGTAATGAGATGTGCCACATAGAAGGACTTTATGACCACAGTGGCAATGCGGTGATCAAAAGAGGGGGTTACTGTCAACCTGTGTTCCCAGATCTCTTATAACACCTTTTGTGTTCAGTGGACTACCATCAATGTGGTAATTCATGGGAACTGGGTTTTTCCCAAAGGGGATGATGACACATTTTTTCGCATTGAGCTTAAGGCCATTGTTCTGATACCAGTCGTTGGTCTCAGTGAGGCCATCCTGTAAGATATCAGCATCACTTGGGGAGTAAATAATAGCTCCCTACTTGCAATAGTCTGTGAACTTTGTCAGCCAGAGTCACTTTGTGTTAGCCTGAACTTCAGAGAAGTAGATACCAAACAGGAGAGGAATCAGGACCGAACCCTGTGGGACTCCACTCATGACTAGTCAGCAGTCTGACTTGGAGTCAGCTACTTTCACACTGTGGATTCTGTCTGTGAGCCAGTTTGCAACCCACCTAGTGATATAGGCGTTGATGCCTAGCTTAGTGAGTTTTTCTATGATTCCTGAGTGGGGAATGGTATCAAAAGCCTTGGCCAGATCAAGGTAGACTGTATGAACCACATTGCTGTGACTGACTCAAAAAAGTCGAGTCGACCAAGTTGAGCAGGCATGATCTACCCTTCACGAAACCAAACTGTGTAGGATCCAGAGTTTGGAGATTCCCTATATCTTTGTTTATTAGGTCCATGATGATGCGTTCCATAGCGTTGCATATCAGAGTTGTCAGGCTAATGGAGCGATAGTTCCCAGGGTCTATAGTCACTCCTCCTTTGTGGAGAGGGATGACTGTAGCAGTGTGCCATTTGGTAGAGACAAAGACTGAGGTGAGGCTGTGATTGAACAGGGCACACAGGTGAGGTGCCAGTTCACTCTGTAGTTCATGTAGAACACAGCCAGTGATATTGTCAGGTCCCATAGAAGCTGTATTCTTGGCTTTGGAGAGTGCTGTTTTAACCTGTGCAGCAGTAATACTGGGTTCCTGGCAATCTACTGATATTGCAATTGGTTCTTTGGGGGGAGAGAGGGGTAAAGTTGGCACTGAATCTGTCGGCCAGTACACTGGCAGTATCTGTTGGCTCAGTATAGGAAGTACCATTGTGCACTATCTCAGAGCAAATCTGTGTATTGCCGTGGAGATTCTTTACATAACTATAGAAGGCCTTATGGTTGTCTTTACTATCTGCTGCAATTCTGTTTTCATAGCTAGCTTTAGGAGATTTGATGAGGGATTTCAACTTTTTGTTGAGGATGATAAGGGAGTTTTTTCAGTCTTGGGACTCTGTTGTAAAGTTTATTTATGGCAGGGAACCAACAGATTGGCTTCCTTTTTTTGGAGGAGAGTGTCTTGGTTCTATTGGGTATGGTGAGATCCATGCATTTGTGTACGTGTTCATACAGTACATTGGTGTATGATTCGGTGGTCATGCAACTATTCTTCATTTGCATGAGTGCCGTGAAGTTAGCCACCTCTGTTTTTAGGAGCCCAAAGTTAGCTTTGGAGAAGTTTTTCATGGTGGTTACCTTTGTGGGGAGGGGGGGTTGGGGGGTTGTGGATTTCCAAGGTGGGTGATTAGTTTGTGGTCAGATCTAACCAGGGAGGAGCTGACTGTTGGTGTACAGCAATGGTCACCCATGTTAATAATGACCAAGTCAAGGATGTTGTTAACTGTAGTGGGGGTAAGAATGAGCTGGTCCAGGGCATTGGAATTAATGAACTCCAGGAAATGTTGCGCAAGTGCACTGGTACATGAGTAGTTTTTCGAGTTAATGGAGGGGTTGTTGAAGTTGCCTAGTAAGAGAGTTTTAAGTTGGACGCTAATATTCTCCAGCATGCTTAGAAACGTGGAGTGTGCGTCCTGGGACATGGTTGGGGAGCTTTAGCAGGCTACAAACTGAATCGCTGTCTTACCGAGTGTTAGTTGCACCTGAAGTATCTTTGATGTGTTATGTTGGGCTACCAGTCTGGAGGTGTGTGCATCCTTTATGAATATGGAAACACCACCACCTTTAGAGCTTTGGTCCAAGTTCTGGGGCTGAGTGTGTGGAATGTGTTATAGCCTGGTAGTGCAGGGGTGCTTTCTGCTGCCTTGAACCAGGTCTGTGTTACAGCACAAATGTCACTGTTCTCCATTTTAAGGAGTGTTTTGAGAGAGTTCATTTTGAGATTTAGACTTCTAGCACTGAGCAGCATGACTCTCAGACTGAATTTGTTTGTAGCTGTTGCGGTGTTACATCTGGACAGTGTGTACTATCCCACCATAGGTGTAGGTGACAGCCAAAATAGTTGGCACTGCATTTCGTGGCACATGGCCCTGTCTACCACAGTACTGTACCTAGGCCACTAGGACACAACAGCCATGAGAAGTTGCTGGCCACATCCTGACAGTATTCCCCACACATATGCATAGCTGATTGGCACCTGCATATTGTTGACATGCAACAAGTTATCCATGTTGACTGGAACAGCCCTGGCAATGTATACTCTGCTGCTATTACCCTACAAACTTACATGTTACTGCATTTCTATGTGAATATGGGTGTGTGGGGGCACACCTGTCAACAGTATACATTTGCACAGACTGTGCTGACATTGACTTTACATTTGGCTCCATTTAGCATCGTAGTGTGCCCTGTCTTGTAGAATAGAAGCATATCACTACAGACCACAGGTTAGATTGTAATGCCATACAATTAAGTTTCAGACTCCTTACCCTTCAGAGTCTTACTGCAAATACAAGGCCTGCTGTGATATCACTGTGTAAGTCTGTAGGAGGGGTATTCCATCATTGTCACCATTTGTGTGCCTTTGCCAGACATTCCTTTATGGTTTCCTGCAGCTGACTTGCTGTGTGAGTCTGGGGGAGAGTATGGGATCCCCACAGTGACATCCATGCATGTGACCTATGACACCCCCATAGTTGCCCCCCCCACATATACTGCAGTGGGATTTGTTACCTTAAATGATACTGCATAGTGTGAGAAAGCCAGTACTGTGCAGACATTTCCTGGTGTCCCACATAGATGTCAGTTGTCTACTGCTATCCCAGTAGGCCACCCCATTCCATTGCATGCATGCAGCATTGCCATAGATATGCTACCAAAACATACTAATCTATTCATTTATTGTTAAAAAGACTGACGTACCTTGTGCCTGCTGCAGTTGTGAGGACGGTGCTTGAGGGCTGCCTATGTTGGATGAACACAGTATACTGCCTATACATGGTAAGTTACAGGTTGATGTATGTGTTATCTATTTTACTGTGTGTGCATGTCAGAGAGAGGTGTCAGTCCCTGGGTCCCTTATAATGTCAGTGTGTGTTCTATGCATTGCCTCTTTGCCAAGGCCTGGGCATACTGGGCATGCCTCCATCTGCCTATGGGAACAGGCTCAGAGGCTTCCAGTTCTGAGTCTCTCTGTGCCTGTGGGGACCTTGGCAATGGTGGGGGCTGTATGGCCCTTCCCCGTGCTTTTCCTGCTGCAGCTATTTTTACAGGGTCATAGTGTGTAGCATGGCACATACTATGAACATGTGTGTGCATGTGGCTGGAGAGTACTGCAAGGCTCCACCAGATATGTCAAAGCAGCAGAACTGTGATTTGAGCAGCCCAAACACACGCTCTATAATGATCCTGGTTTGTGCGTGTGCCTCATTATGGCATTCTTGAGTGGGCGTGTGTGCATTTCTGATGGGTGTCATCATCCATGGCTCCAGTGCATAGCCAGCATCCCCCACCAGATGGCCATACTGGATGTCCCCAGTGGCAAATACCTGGTACAACTGTGATGAATGCCAGGTGTGGGAGTCGTGATAGCTTCCAGAGCTGAAAGCACACACATTCATGATAATGCCCTGGGCACTTCACATGACCTGGCAGCTGATGGAGGTGAAGCCCTTGCAGTTTATGTAGACCCTCCCCTATTCATCGGGTGGTGCTTTGATGTGGATGTGCTTGCAGTCCATTGCACCCAGTACCTCTGGGTATTCTGCTACATGGCGGAATAGACGCATGTTACTGGTCCTCTTCACATGGGTGGTGGGGAAGTAAATGTGGTCAATATCACTGTGTAAGTCTGTAGGAGGGGTATTCCATCATTGTCACCATTTGTGTGCCTTTGCCAGACATTCCTTTATGGTTTCCTGCAGCTGACTTGCTGTGTGAGTCTGGGGGTGAGTATGGGATCCCCACAGTGACATCCATGCATGTGACCTAAGACCCCCCCCTTAGTTGGCACCCCACATATATTGCAGTGGGATTTGTTACCTTAAATGATACTGCATAGTGTGAGGAAGCCAGTACTGTGCAGAAATTTCCTGGTGTCCCACATAGATGTCAGTTGTCTGCTGCTATCCCAATAGGCCACCCCATTCCATTGCATGCATGCGGCATTACCATAGATATGCTACCAAAACATACTAATCTATTCATTTATTGTTAAAAAGACTGATGTACTTTGTGCCTGCTGAAGTTGTGAGGACGGTGCTTGAGGGCTGCCTATGTTGGATGGACACAGTATACTGCCTATACATGGTAAGTTACATGTTGATGTGTGTATTATCTATTTTACTGTGTGTGCATGTCAGAGAGAGGTGTCAGTCCCTGGGTCCCTTATAATGTCAGTGTGTGTTCTATGCATTGCCTCTTTGCCAAGACCTGGGCATACTGGGCATGCATCCATCTGCCTATGGGAACAGGCTCAGAGGCTTCCGGTTCTGAGTCTCTCTGTGCCTGTGGGGACCTTGGCAATGGTGGGGGCTGTGTGGCCCTTCCCCGTGCTTTTCCTGCTGCAGCTATTTTTACAGGGTCATAGTGTGTAGCATGCTACATACTATGAACATGTGGTGCATGTGGCTGGAGAGTACTGCAAGGCTCCACCAGATACGTCAAAGCAGCAGAACTGTGACTTGAGCAGCCCAAACACATGCTCTATAATGATCCTGGTTTGTGCGTGTGCCTCATTATGGCATTCTTGAGTGGGCGTGTGTGCATTTCTGATGGGTATCATCATCCATGGCTCCAGTGCATAGCCAGCATCCCCCACCAGATGACCATACTGGATGTCCCCAGTGGCAAATGCCTGGTACAACTGTGATGAATGCCAGGTGTGGGAGTTGTGATAGCTTTAAGAGCTGAAAGCACACACATTCATGATAATGCCCTGGCACTGCACATGACCTGGCAGCTGATGGCAGCAAAGCCCTTGTAGTTTATGTAGACCCTCCCCTATTCATTGGGTGGTGCTTTGATGTGGATGTGCTTGCAGTCTATTGCACCCAGTACCTCCGGGTATTCTGCTACACGGCGTAATAGACGCATGTTACTGGTCCTCTTCACATGGGTGGTGGGGAAGTAAATGTGGTTACCGGCATGTGGTAGGATGGCATCCAGGAAATGGTGGATTATCCTGGATGCAAATGCCTGTGAGAACCCTATGATATCCCTAGTAGATCTTTGGAATGTACCTATAGCTAGTATTCCTAAGGCTACACATACCTTGGTATCCACTGGGATGGGTTCCCCTCTGTTGGCTCAGGGTCTGAGTTGAGGCCAGCACAACTCGATGATTTGCTTCAGTATGTCTCTGTCCACCCTGTAGCACTCTACTATCTACAGATCATGTAGCCTCTGGTAGGTTACCCTGGTTCTGAACACTCTTCTCCTCCTTAGTCTATGACAGCTGTCAGCATTATCCTCCTCACTGCCCTCAGCCTCTAGCACATACTGATGGATCAAAGCAATGGCAGCCCTTAACATGTTTTTGGTTAAAATTTATTTTATTATTTATTTTATTTATTTGCAGTTGATTTACCAGGATAGTCCATTGGGCCCAAAGAACCCGTTTTCAATGGAGTCCTGGGGAGAAAAGCTCCAGTACAGAAAATTGGGTACATACAAAGATTGCTAAAAATTTATACAAAATGGTAGATAATAGTCATAGGGAGAAAAGCTCCAACACACACAGAATTAGGTTCATACAAGATTGCTAATATTTATAGAAAAGTGGTAGATAAAACATTTAAATTCACAGTTCATAAACATTCAGAACAATACAAACAAAGAGGATTAATGTAAGTAAAGGAGTTTTGCAGCAGGAACATAAAGTACCTTAAAGGGTGGAAACAGAGGGAACACAAGCTTTGTTAGATAAAAGTTGGTCCTGTAAGCATATTGGTGGAAGGATGTGATGTATTTATGAGGGGTGGGAGCAAGAGCAATCCCATTGGGAAATTAGATGTGAGTGAAGTTGTTTTTTGAACATGTATTGGTTAGAGGTGGTACGAATGGATGGTGGGAGTGAGTTCCAAAGACGGGAAAGGTTACAGGATAGTAAGTGTTTACCTGGGGGATAAGATGGTTTATGAATTTCCAGTAGGTTTTGATTGTTGGACCTTAAGACTCTGTTTGGTAGGTGCATTTTAAAGGCAGAAGATAGGGAGGGACAAAGAGAGGGGTTGAGAATGAGCTTATGAGCTAAGGTCAGCTGTATATAGATGAGATGATTAGATAGTTCGAGCCAATTTAGTTTTCGGAGAGAGAGACAGTGGTGGGTGGAGGATCTATGGCTATTTGCGAATTTGGCAATTTTGTTATAACAGGAGGAGAGTTGGTTTTTTAGTGATATCTGAATGTTAGACAATAATGGAGCCCCATAGAGAAGAGGGGATAAGAAAGGAGGAAGCGAGAGTGATTTTGGAGGAGCTAGTAAGATACCGATTCTGACGGTAAAGCATACCTAGTTTTTGATGAGTTTTTTTAATATTAAGTTGAAGATGAGAGTTGAAATTAAGCCGGTTGTCGATTAGAACACCTAGTAGCTTAGCTTCAATTACCAGTTCCAAGGGTGAGTTGTCTTGGCTGGTAATAGAGAATGAGTTCGTGTCGAAGGAAGTAGATTTGGAGGGGGTAAATACCATTAGTTTTGTTTTGGAGGCATTGAGTGCTAAGTGATTTGTTTTCATCCAATCTTCAGTAATAGAGAAAGCTTCTTGTGTGAGTTTTTGGAGTGAAGAGGAAGAGGTGGCAGAGCAGATAATGGTAGAATCATCTGCGTATTGGATGATATTAGCAAATGGAATAGATTTGTGGAAATCATTGATGAATATATTAAAGAGGAGGGGACCAAGAATAGATCCTTGGGGAACTCCAGTGGGGGTACTAAGGAATGAGGAAGTGGCCTTCTTCCAAATTACAGCTTGGTGTCTGTTAGATAAATAGCTGGAAAACCAATCTATGGAGGAGGGAGAAAGGTTAAGTTGTGACAGTTTGGATAAGAGTAGGCTATGTGAGATAGTGTCGAAGGCCTTGGAGAGGTCAAGTAATAGGGTAGAGACAATGTGGCTGTGATCGCGAGCTCTGTTTACAGTCTCAAGAAAGGACAGGAGGGCTGTCATGGTACTATGATGAGGCCTGAATCCATGCTGTGTAGGGGTTAAGAGGTTATTTTCTAACAGATGTGGAAGGAGTTGAAGCTGGATGCACTTTTCTAGAATTTTGGATATAGGGGACAAGATAGCAATAGGGCGGAAGTTGTTGATGTTACAATTGTTACCTCCTTTATGGAGGGGGATGATGAAAGCATGCTTCCACAATTGGGGCACTGTGCATTCATGGATAGAGCGGTTAATTAGAATGCTAATGGGATAGGCAATTGCTTCTGCGGCTATACTTAGGAAGTAGGAGGGGATATTATCTGAGCGTTGGTGCAGGGCTTCAGTTTCTGAAGAAGTTTTTATGGTGGAAGTGGGTATAGGTTTAAATGAGAATGGAGAAGAGTGGGAGAGAGAAGATTTGAGGAAGATGAGGGTGAAGAGGGTTTTGAATAGTGGATGTGGTGGAAGATGGACAGTGAGATGAAGAGAATGAGGAGATAGAGGAATTAAGGGAGGGTTATTTGTGGGAGAGGGTAGGGATGATTTAGGTGTAGAGGTGGGGCATGTGAAAGAGGATGTGAGTTTGCTGATAGAGTCAATGAAAAAGGAGTTGAACTGTGTAGCTAGATCTAAGTCTGGGCTATTTGGGTCTGGGTTTGGGGTGTGTGGCTTACTGGGGTTAAGGAGGGTAGAGATCCCTTCCAGAATCTTTGAGGGTTGGTTTTGTTGTTGTTTTGGAGTGTGAAGAAATATTTCTGTCTATCAGAGATTATCAGCTTTTTTACTTTGTTACGGAGGGTTTTGTATGCGTTATGTTGTTCTGGGGTTTTATTTCTAAGATAGAGTCCCCAAGCTTTGTTTCTAAGGCGCATACTTGATAGGGTGGTCTTAGTTAGCCAGGGGGCTGAATTCATTTTATTCTTTTTGTTCTTAGAGGGCTTGAGAATTGAGTATTTCTAAGAAGGTAGAGTTAAAGTGAGTAACTGCCTCTTCTAGGGGTAGTGTCTTTAGGATATTCCAGTTGATTGCTTTCAGAGAATGTATGAAGGTTGAAGGGTTAAAGTTTTTGTCATTGCGGGTAGTGATGAAGTTATGGGTACGATGAGAGGTACAGGGGAGTCGGCGGGTGAAAGTAGGCAAGTGATCACCAAGGGGTCAGGAAGAGTACCACTGTCTGAGAAATAGTGGGGATGTGAGACTAGAATCCAGTCAAGGATGGTGCCAAAGGAGGGTTTTTTTGATGGGTGTGTTATAGTATTGATTAGTTGAGAGAAATTATATAGGTTGATATTAAGAGGGTTAGTTGAAGACTGGATGGAGGTCCAGTCGATATTAACATCTCCTAAGATTATGGTTTCATTACTGATATTGTTTGAGAGCCAGGAGAGGATGTTTTCAAGTGTGGAAATGTTGTCACCTGGGGGAATGTAGAGAGATGCTAGACAAATGTATTTGTGCTTATTAATCTGTAGGAGGCTGAGGAGTATTTCAGCATTGTTGAACTTAGGAGTAGGTTTGTTGTAGGGGGTAACTAGCAGGGAAGATGAATAAAGGAGAGCAACTCCACCACCTTTTTTCTGGGTCCTGTCTTTTCTAATGATGGAATAGCTGGGTGGAGTTATTTCTGAATCTTTTATAGAGGGTTTTAACCATGTTTCTGAGATAGCAAGTATGTCAGGTTTATTATAGGTGAGCCATGCATGGAGGGTAGGGACTTTATTGACAATACTTTGTGGGTTTAGAGAAGTAAATAATATAGGCTTGTGTGAGGAAGGAGAAGTGGAGGGGCCAGGATTTGGATGAATGTCACCAGATAGAAGGCAGTTAATAAGATGAGAGATTGGTTTAGGAAGGTAATTGAGTAAAGTGGAATAGTAATCTGGATCTGTTATGATAATCAAGGGGTGTTTGGTTACTATTGGGATAGGGTTGATCTGTGAGAAGAAAATCTTGAATGAGAAGGTTAAAAGTTGTGTTATTGGGTAAAGTTGGGGAGAGATAGGAGTGTGTAAAGGTGGGTGAGGGGAGTTCAAGTGGTAGGTTGTATGAAAAAGTTGTGAATGGTCAGGTGAAGGAGGTTGGGTGAGGTAGTAGAGATATGATAATTTAAGAGATAGTAATAGTAAAATAATGGTAGATGGGGTGTTTAAATGCATGTTGAAGGTTTCTTGGTATTTTAGTGTAGCAGTTATCTTATATATTTCTTACATTTTTGGACAGTAGGGAGAAGAAATGCGTTATAAAAGGTATATAGGAGTGGTGGTAGAGGGAGAACTTGATAAGTGGGGGTAAGTGTATGATTGATGTGTAGTGTGATAGATTGGTAATAGGTGTGGCTATACTTGGGTAGTAGGCTGATTGGGGTGTGTCTAGGGAGTTGTGAGTGATTGGTGTAGGGAGGAAGTGGGTGTGGTGTTAAGAGGGATATAGCTAGAGGTACTGGGGGCGGGTGGGAATTGGGGGCAGGGTAGGGGAGCGGAGTGAGCCCGCAGGGTGAACGGAGCGGGGCAGACACCAGGAGAGGATCGAGAGCCAATCAGTCAGTGGTGCATGAATAAGGATTATACAGGAAGGTAAGCCCAGCAGGGTAAGAAGGTTTTCTATAATTAATTGAGCAAAGTAATTGTAGAGAAAAGCAAGAAATGAATGGAAAAGTAATGATAGTGAGGGGAGGACGCCCTCTAGTGGTCGTATGCAGAAGTGCACTGGCCCACTAGGCAGGAGTTGGGACTGGATAGGATAAGTAGGGAAGAGCTGGAGAAGTCAGATAAGATGGGAGAGAGTCAGGAGAGTAAGAAATAAGAAGGGTAGGCTGCTGTTTGACCTGGCAGGGAGATAGCTTACAAAACCTGATTTTGTTAACAGTTGTTAAAAATTGCCCCACATGTGTACACCAATGGTGCAGAGTTTGTGGGAAAAAACAGACTGCAAGGTGTTTGCATAGTTTATACTGTTGTGCTGCAGATGCTGCCTGTATGATTGGCTGATTATGATGCATTCCACCTGCCAGCTATGTTATTTGTACTTGATTGCTTGTATTCTGCTATTTCCCTTTTCTTTTCCTTTTTTTCCCTTCCCATTTCCACCCCTTTTAAGCCCCGAGGTGCCCTGCACAAACCCGGTGCCAAAATCCCTGGTGCGCACCATGCAAACCCATTTAGCTAAGGTAAACAACGAGAAATATCTGTCCCCTGGAAACAAACACACTCTTCATTTCATGGATTAAGTCAATATAACCTCAGACACCTCCTTGCTTAGCTGTGCTTAGCTAAGCTCAAATGTGAGCCATGGAGCTTCAGTGTGCTTACACCAAGCCTGACACAACCCCCTTTTCATGTCTGCTGCTCCTCCTGCTTACACCACTGTCTTATAGCACCTACATGGTTAGGTGCAGTTTGGCACTTAGCTTCTTTTTGTGATTCAGTAAATTTCCCTTATTAGCATACTCCACTGCTTTAATCCCTAGTTACTGCACTACACCAGATCCTTTCCCCTTCGCAACCACTGTTCCCTGGTATTGTTTTGATTCTGCGTGCCATAGACTATAATGGCAAAATGCAGATTTCCCTTAAATTTGTGTTTTCACATCTTTCTTTTTATTTTTGGCAAGATCCAGTTTGCTCGCTGTTGCCCTATGCTTAAATGGCTGAGATCAACCAAAAAAAAATTAACTTTTATTTTTATAAAATTTAAACACTTTTCCATGCCAATGGCCATATATTTGGCATATAATACATGCTTTGAGCTGTCATGCCTCCATTTTGATTTTTTCAGAAATGTATTCGGCTAGTAGCCGAATACATTTCTGCGCATAACACTATTCCTGCACGGATGCTTGCCAGCTTCCTGAATCAGTAATTCACCTCATTTGCATGTTTTTCACCAGCAAATGAGGTAATTAGCATTATTCAGTGGTGTCCGTGCAGGAATAGTGCTACCAGGCTCGTGCACGTCCCCAGGCTTGTTTCTGGATCGCAGCCATATTTCGTGCAGTAGCGCTTACATTATTCTTGAACTCTATGTAAGTGTTACTGAATCCCAGGGCTTGTTTTGTATGAATCAGGTCCAAATTACACAATAGTTCCACACAATTGTCCTTATGACTTCTCACAAAGCAAATAACCTTAAATGCCAAACTGATGTTCTTGCAAACATCTCGCAAGCTGAACCCCTTATCTTCTTTTCCGGGGCTCTGAACTACAATACTCAACTCACAGAGTAAGACTATGCCTTAGAATATCCAGGTATCATAACAGATCCAATCCTAAGTATGTCTGCACATCACTAAAGTGGAAGCTAAAATTAACTTTGCACTTTTGGGTGCTGCAGTATCTCCCATTTCCCAAGTCTAGAAGGGTGATATGCAGCAGACATGTCACCCTGCCAGAGTGACATGCAGCAGGCAAAAATATCTTACAGACTCAGCTAAAATATGGCTTCCTACTTCCTGCTTATGCGTCCAATAAAAATCTGGCTCTGTTCAATAAACTCTCTGTTTATGCTACGCTTACCCCAAACAGAGCACCATTGTATCTCTGTCTCTGCAATAAGCAAACTGGCTTCCTGTGAAAGAATGTGCTGATCATTTCTCCACTGCCTCATACATAAAACCTTAAGCAGAGACAGTATGTTTTCCCTTAGTCAAAGGCAGGCAGTACAAATCTCATACCAACATTAATCCTGGCCAGTAATGCTACTGTCCTTACTATACCCTCAAACTCTATATCCTCCACAGAACTTACTTTCTCAATTCTTGGGCCCAAATTATAGGACTCCCCCAAGAGACTCTACAACATGTCAGAGTTTAACAAATTTAGGGAAGAACTCTTGCTCCTGCATAAGAGATCCCCCCATACTTCAAACAGCCCTCTGTTACATAACTAACCATACCACTACCATTATACTTAACATTTTTTAAAATTATTATTTAAATATTTATAGTACACCCAATAGAAAATAAGACAATTATCCATTTCAAATTACCGCAGATCACTTCTCAAGGTATAGCAACTACAAGGTACTGTTCTGAAAGTATGTAAACACTATGCCGCTTTATTGTTTTAGTTGTTGATATCTATGCATATAGATACAGCGGTTACAGTCTGTTTGGTTGACTTATTCACTCATCAAAGGAAATGGCTGGTGTTTTTAGTCAAATCTCACTTGATGAATAATAAATTATGAGCATTATGTGAGTGTCTGCATGAGATCATCATACAGTGGATCAGGAAATTGCTCCATTTTCAGACTGTTGAGTGATGTTGGAGATGGTATATTTATTTTACTGGGGTGTGAGGTAAGCAGGGGGAACAGGTCTCCTTGTAAAAATGGTTGTTGCAATAGCTTTTGATGTTTTGTGACCATTTGTTTGGCTGATGTAATGTTTTAATTATTAGTGCCGTTATAATGATTATTTGACCTAAGCTAGTATACTCCAATACAGTATATGTCTACTTTGAAATTCACTGCATATGTATTTCACTTTAGATGTTTACAAAGTTTACAACTGTGAACCTTCTCACTGCAGTGAGAGATATGACTAGAGTTTAGAGGAGCTAATAATCTTCTCACTTGAGACTGGAAAAGACAGAGGAACATGATATTGATGTAAAAGGTCATGACAGGGAGATGTGATGGCATCATATAGAACAGGAAAGACAAACATGGGAATGAGGACAGGCAACAGTTTGTTTAGACTAGCTGCTCCCTGGATTTCTTAAGGTACTTCTTCAGAAAAAGGGTTGCAGACCAGTGGAAGGAGTATTGGAATGGATTGTGGAAAAGAAATCTACACAGACATAGGGACAGTGAGGCAGGTAAAGAAAGGATAAAGTATGGCTGGAGGGATGTAAGATATTAAAGTGCAGACGAGATAATTTTACTGCCCCCTACTTCCATCAGTGTAACTGTAATATGTGGGTGCATGACACTCTATCGAATGTATATCTTTTGACAGAGTATAGTGTTGTTGTTTCTTTAAATTGAATGTTACATTGGACAACATCTGGAGATTTCAAACATCAGCTCATTTACCATTTGTAAAATTATGTTGGGAGATATCAGGACTGTATACATACTTCTCAACCTCTCAGTGCAAAAAATCTGGGCAAACACAGAATTAATGAGGGGACAAATGTCCAAAACAGAGGCAGATTTCAAATATTGTTCCTATAAGCTTAGAAAGTTGCTAGTATAACATGTTTTGAATTATTATGTATTTTCTGAAGGATATGAAGTCTGAAACTTAAATGTATGTCATTATTTACTTTTATTTGATTTCTTCAATCCTAAAATGTTTTTCCAGAAAGCCACACATTTTATGAGGAACAGACCAAAAACATGAGACAAAAATCTGGACATTCTGTGAAAATCTGTACAGTTGAGAGATATGACTGTATAGGGGGACAGTGGTAATAGTATATGACTGGGAGAACAGGTTACAGGATTAGCTTTATCTGGGCTGCCTGTTCCAAATTAGTGTATGTGGAAGGTTTATAATCTAGGTATATAAACAATGCATGAGAGGGGTAGAGCAGTGGATGGGGCAGTTATAAAAAGAGAAAGATAAGAAAAGTGTTTAAGTAAGAGAAAGAGAAGAAGTAATGTTTAAGAGGGGGGTGAAAAGATGTGTATTGATTTAAGTGCAGGAGGGAATGTTGTTAGGAGTGTTATTATTCAAGTAAAGGAGGGGGAAAGTTAGTGATGGGTGATAAGAATTGTGTGCTTTCAATAGAGGTCTCAACTTGCTGATGAACATAAGCATAACCAGGATTAGGTAAACTATTGCTTGAGCTGAATTTTATAGCTTGGGAGTTTGTTAGTAATTTTTAGTTGTGTAGGGATGGTGTCCCAGAATTTAGAGATGTAGCAACAATATAGTGAGCACGCTGATGAATTATTTGCTTTAGTAGTGCTTAGTAGAAATTTATCAGGCAATGGAGGTCCCTTGTGAGAGTGCAGGGTAATACCGTATTTTTTAAGACAGGGCACTTTTCAGTATAATATATCAGTCTGTATGTCAGAACTACCGGAGTATGTCAGATAGCTGTTAATGTCTAGACAGGTTAGCTGTTTAAAGGCTTAACAAGTGGTGGGTTTGGTGTACAGTGTTGCTAGCAGATTTAGCTGTTTTGTTGCAACAGAAGGCTAGTTCAGATTTTAGTATATAGCTCAGGTTTTTAAGGATAAGTGAGGCATATAAAAGGATTGTAGGCAAACAGGATGAGGCTAGGATTTTTCTTACTGGGTCTGTAATGTACCATTTGGCCCTTTAAAGGAAGTCAAGTTTCTGGTGGGTCTTTTAATTGTTTGAATAATATGTAGATAAAATGTAAGATTGTCATTTATTATGTTGGCCAGTAATTTAGTGTGTAGTACTACCTCAAGTTTAATATTGTTTGCAGATGAAACCAAGAAAGACTGCATTTGTTTGGTATATGGAAAAATAAAGCTTGTTTATAAAAATATTGAAGGGGTCCTACTATAGAGCACTGAGGGGAACCTATAGTTTCTGGAAGAGAGGAGGAAAGGTCCTGTTTCAATTTCACTGCTGGTTGTCTTCTAGATAGATGGCTAAGGAACCATGTAAGGGAGGAATGACAGAAATCTATAGATGAGAGTTCGTGTGGATAAATATTGGTGTAATACAGCATCAAAAGCTTTGGATAAGTCCAGGGACACCGTTGACACTAGTTTGCCATTGTGCCTGTGGTGGTTGTATTGTGGTAGGGTCTGAAACCATGCTGCATTTCAGTGAGAAGATTATTTAAAGTTAGGTAATATAGAAGCTGTGCATGAATACATTTTTAAGTATTTTTGATAGGGGAGAGAGGATTGCAGTGGGCCCGTAGTTGCTGAATTCTGTAAATGTGCCATCTTTGCGTAAAGGTATAACAGGATTTTTTCGAGACGGACAGTAGGTATTTTTTGGATATAGATCTACTTATCAATATAGAGACTGGAAAATCAGTTGCATCTGCTGGCATTTTTAGTAGTCCTAGGAGAACTGGTCAGCAGCTAGGGTGGGTACTTGTAGCTTATATAGTAGTTTTTTTAATGGTGGAGGTAGGTACTGGGCTAAGTAAAACAGATGAGGATATTTAACAGATGCTGCAGGTACTGAGTGGGGAGTAGAGGTTTTAATGTTTATGAGCAACATTACTGTTTGCTTAAAATAGTTAAACTGTGTGAGAATTGAATCAGTTGTATTGCTGGATGTAAGGGTGGGGTGGTAGTTTGGCTGGGATGCACATGTTTGTTTCTGAATGTCCAGAAGAGTTTATTTTGGAGGACTTTATAATATTTGCTTGTCATGTTTTATTTAGTATTTTATCATATTGCTTAGGTGCCTGAAAAGTTGACGTATTTTATGTTCTATTTTTGTACCACTCATTCCAGGTTTTGTCAGACTGTAGCATTAATTTCTTGGTTTCCTTTGTTAGCCATGGTGCAGAGTTGGATTTCTTCATTCTGGTACATACTGGGACAAGGTTATTGAGAGTGTTTAGGAATATCACATTGAAGTGTGCGACAGCAAAGTCTAAAGGCACAGATTTTAGTATTTTCCAGTTATATTTTGTTAACATTTTGATAAAAGTGTCTTTTCAAAGTTTGTTGAGTTATGAACTTGGTTGTAAATTATATGTTTATTTTGGATATTGTAAATTCTGACTTTTTTAATTTCTCCCAATATTTTAGGTTTCTAATACCATTATAGGAATGGGCCCCATTCCTAAGTCAAAGCATGATTAAAGTTCATGAAATTAGTATTGTTTCAATCTTTGATGTCAGCTAGAAGTGCTCTTCACAGCACCAGCAATGTACCCAGTAATGACTCCTTTTGCAATTTGTACGGAGTTACATGTATTGGTCACATAGCTAAATATGACTCGAGTCTTTTTTATAAAATCAGTTGCTCCTACTACTATTGGAACTGTCTGGGCATCTTTCTTCTACATTGTTCTCATTTTTGCCTGCAAATCCTGATATTTTATGACTTTGTGTCTCTCTGTAAGCAAGACACTGTAGTCACTGGGTGCAACGATTCCGATGATCAAAGCTACTTTTGTATTCTTTTTATGGAGTACTATATCTGGTTTTCTCACATCTATTTTTTGAACTGTTGGTAGTGGGTGATCCCATGTGATATAAAGTTCATAATTTTCTATGATGCTTTGCGGCTCATGTTTCCAGTGTTTTTCAACCAATTCAGTACCATAATGTTTGCACAATCTCCAGTGCAACAATCTTGCCACATTATTATGCCTTTCCATATACAATCCTTCTGCCGTTAGTATATCACAACCAACTACAATATATGCAACTGTTTCCAGTTCTGTTTTACAAAACCTACATTTGTCCATTTCTCCCAGATGTTCAATAGACTTTGTAAGCCATCATGTATGTAGTCCACTATCTTGGGCCACCAATATTAACCTTTCATCTTTTGTTTTTAAATGCACCTCTCCTTAACCATTCCTGCATTTGATCCTGATCAACATGAGGTTGCTCCAAGAGTTTCTATACTTAGAGTTCTATTTATGCATTTTACACATTTCTTGCCTTCTCATCTGATCCTTCCTTCACCTTATATTCTTTTTTTTTTGCCGCGTTCAGTTGCAACCTGATTTTTATCTACTTCTGGTTTGATTTCCATTCCCACTTGGTGCCAATATGCTTCTGCTAAACTAACAGGGATCCCATCTTAGACTTTTTCTCCTCATGTTTAAGAACTTTCATTAGATTTGGGTCTTGTGAAGTCAACAGATATATGTGCAGTCCCACAATTTCAGATCTATACATGTAATCATTTTCGAAGACACCCATACCTCCTTCAAAACATGGGATATAGAATCTTGGTATGCATTGATTTTTATAAATCATTTGATGAGCATGAAGTATCCTTCTTGTTTTCTTCTCTAACCTGTCCAATACATTTTGGGGCCAATCAATCACTCCAAAGCCGTAAGTTAAGACAGGAAGAGCAAACTGGTTTATAGCTTGGACTTTGTTCCTAGATGGCAATATTGTTTTTAGTATTAATTTAAGCATTCTAAAATATTCCTTAATGAGATTTATTTGACTTTGTTCATGTTTTATTGTTGATCCTTCATCAGTTCCCAAAGAATTATACACTCCATCTTGCTCAAGTTCTCTTATAGCACATTCCTTTCCCAACGTGATGTTTTCATGGTGCTGCAGCTTTCCTGCTTTAAAAGTTGCTTTTGCACATTTATCAAGACCAGATGACATTCTTATATCATCTGAAAAAGTTTCCTGCAGGTAGTCTACAGAAAGTTCCAGAACATCTTCCTGTGACATATTCTCTTCAGCTGCATCCTGTGTCACCCTTTGCTCTTTCATATGGGAACACATTGGCCTAACATGCCACAGCATTGACTGTGTCAGAGTTGCCACTGTTTCCTGTTTCTTCCCTCGCTGTGCAACTCCAACTGAACTTTTATAGTGGTTTCCTACTGAAGCTCCAGAGCATATTCATGCTTACCATTCCAAATATTTCTCCTTAATTTGGGGATTCATTGTCCCTTCATGCTGTATCTTTACCCAATTTGGATTTTTCTACACTAAACCCTTCACTTTGCAGGCAATCTATAACTTTGTTTTCTATTTCTTTAACTTCTCCATTTCTAAGCCTCTTTTATACTTTTTCCCTTTGTTTTCTCATTTTTTTGTATTGTGAATTTTTTTATATCTAGATGTCTTTGCCTGTATTTCTTTTCAAATATCTTTGGTATTGCTTTTTTGTATTGATTAATTTTGCTCTCCTTTACATAAATATTGCGCCATGTTAAATCTCGTTTTCTTCCCATGTCCACATTTCTTCTTCAGATGTCTCATTCTCCAACTAGTTCTCTTTAATTTGGGGACTCATTGCTCCATCATGATGTGACATAACCTGTGATAGACTTTCCACACTAAATTCGCTTTGCAGGTATTCCTTAACTTCAGCTTCTATTTTTAACTTATACTTTAGTAATCGTCTGTTCTACATCCCCCGGTTGTGATCTTTTTTTTTTTTTTTTTTTTTTTTTTTTGTGAAATTTTCCATATCTGGGTGCCTTTTCCGGTGTTTCTCTTCAATAATTTTTGAATTGATTAGTTTGGCTTTCTCCTTTGAATAAATAACACACCATACCAGTTCTCTTTTTCTTTCCCGTGTCCATATTTTTTTTTATACCTTTCAAAATTCTCTAGGTTTTGTTGTTTATATTCTCACAATTCCTGTATTGTTTCTTTTTTCAAGCAGCCTAAGTGTTTCTTGTCTGTGAAATGTTTTTCATTGATCTGTTGTATTAATCAACAGAAATCTACATTTGAAGCATTTGACAGTTTTTCTTGTTCAAGTATTTTTCTTTCATCCAATTTCTCTCAATCTTTTTGAATATCTTCAGTCTGTAAATTCTGGGCTTTTTGCATAATAACAACAATACATAATTTCTTCATTATCCTCAATAGTCCACTCTGTCATCTTCATGGCTCTTTTTTGGCCTATCAGTTTTTGTAGACTGGTGCTCCTTCTACAACTGGGGGCCCTCCTGTGTGCATGTGGTTAAGTTTATGGAATTCTTGTAGATTACGTCAGTTCCAGTGTCATGCTTATTTGTCCTGTGAAGCTTAATTATACTGAAATAAACTGAGGTAATTTTGTCATTCATGTGTCTTTTTTCAGCCAGGTTTCTGTATGTATGACTGTGTCTGTGGAATATGTGGAAATAGAAGCACATATGCCTTGGTTTGTGTTGTAAATGCTTCTAAGACTGATATTTAGGAAGAGAAAGCTAGAACTGGGGATCTGAAAGGAAAAGACAATGGTAAGTTTAATACTGTACTGTTAGTTTTGTTTTTTGGCTGTGGTGTGGGGCGGGGCTTTGGGTGAATTTCTGCACTGACTTTTTTGGGTGGAAATTATGTGAAGAAAATGATGCAGTCAAATGCATTTGTATTTTAGTTTTATTTGATTTTGTGTGGTAACAAACTTAGATTTAAGATACCAATAATTTAATAAGTTTGGCAGCAACACTTTCTAGTTTATATTGCCTTTTCATCGACCAGTAAGCAGCAAACCACCAGTTAAGTGAACGGCCAATTCAGCAATGTTTTTTTCCTAGGGAAAAAACATTGCTTGGTCATCATCATGAATTTGCCCTTTCCCCCACTGTAGTGCAATCTCGGAGTTGGTATATTTAGTTAGGGTGTGTGTGGGAGACACATCCCCCACACATTGGGGTGTGTGTGTGGGGGGGGGTGAAGCCCCCCCACATTGACATGTTTGTAGTGATATATCGTTTCTTGTCGGCCCAGCGTTTTTTATCCCTAGGAAAAAAAATAACTGAATTGGCCATTTGCTTAACTGGCGGTTCACTGTTTAGGGTTTGGTGTAAAGGCATTCGGTGGAATGCCTTTTTGATAACATAATATAGACCCTATTTATTCATGCTGATTAATGTCACCAAATTGACATGGGTATTTGCTGGTAAAAAGTGGGTTGAGGACCCAGTCTACTCCAACCATGCCAGGTACCCTCACTAATGGTGGGGGAGTGAATGCATCCCTATTGGCTTGTACATGCCCACCATAAAGGCCAGCAGCCATGGCTCAAAAAGCTAGTGGCTGGCTGGTGCCCAGTTGCTCAGCTTGTGTTACCTGGGATAGATGCATTGAGTGAAAGTTGGATGTCAAACCAATGAACCTGCAATGGTCTTGGAATTGTGTTGAGGGGCAGGCTTCATTAGACAGTGAAGGATATCATCAGAATTAGTGACAGACTCATGGCAATCAGACTGCAGTCTAATGATAATGCAGTATTTCTAATTTCAGCCTATGCCCCACAGCAGGGTTGTGATAGGAAAAGAGTGCAGTTGCAGGACCTTTTAGATAAAGCAGGACAGCATGAATTGGTGTTGATAATGGATGACTTGAATGCACATATTCAGGCAAACATAATAGGATATGAGGACTGCCTGTGTCCACATGGGTGAGGCAACAGGAATAAAGAAGGAGAGATCATTCTAGACTTCCGTCTGGCAAATGGTTTGATAGTAGGCAACACGTGCTTCCGAAAGAGAGACAGTCACAAGATCACATACAAGAGTAGCCAACATGCAACTCAGGTAGACTTCCTCCTAGTAAGGAAATTCCTAGTAAGGAATTTCTGGGGTGGAATCAGTGATTGCAAATTTATCTCCACTGAAACAGTCGGCCCACAGCATAAACAGCTTGTCGCCACAATCAGCTGCAAGCAGGGGTGAAAGAAGACTCTAAGGTCAAAAAAGACCAGGCTGAAGACATGGAAGTTGACTGGAGAGAAAGCACAGCAGTTTAAGGAATTACTCTTGGCTATAGTACCTCAAGAAGAAGAGGAAATAGATGGAGTTGAAGAAGAATGGCAGGGTCTTCAAACAGCATGTGTGAGCACTAGAGAATTGATATGCAGCTGAGCCAGGAATGGAAATAAAGTACATAAGGAAAGCTGGTGGCAGAATTCAGAAGTCCAGAAAGTCATCAAAAGAATGATGGAGTGCATAAAAAGTGGTAGATAGAAAAGACAGACCAGGCTAGGAAGGAATACTGGTTGGCTAACAAAGAGGCTAAGAGAGGAGCTACAGTAGCAAAGAACAAGTCATCAGAGACACTCTACCATCTTTTGGAAAGTGACTCAGTGGATGGCACAAAGAAACAATATCAGATTGCAAGGCCAAGACAGAAAGATAAAGAAGATAGTTAGACACCCTTCATAAGGATGCCAGCAACAACCTGCTCACCAGTCCATAAGACATCAAACACTGATGAAAGGAGTACTTTCAGCAGCTTCTGAATGAAGAAAACCACACAGAAGATGTACTGCCTTAGACATGAGCCTAGGATGAGAGAAGAGGAGGAGCCCACCATTCAAGAAGTAAAAACAGCACAAAGTAAAATGAAGTCAGGGAAAACAGCAGGCTTAGATGTGGTCACAGTAGATATGATAAAGTTGCTGGGTAAGATAGGGAGAAATGGCTCCTGAGGGTAGTCAGAGCAGTATGGAGGGAAAGGTGTATCCCAGGTGACTGGTTGATAAGCATATTAGTGCTAGTGTTCAAGAGCAAAGGGCTCATTCACAACTGGGGTCAAGGCAGAGGTATCAAACTTCTGTTAGACTGCATGAAAGCTTTGGAGAGAGTGATTGATAAACAAATGTGCAAAGTAGTAGAAAATAAGATGGGACATGAGCAGTTTGAATTTAGATCAGGATGCAGCAGAGATGAGATTATGTTTGCAGTGAGACAGACAGTTGAGAAAAATCTACAGATGAAGAAGCTACACATGTTCCTGTGAAATATAATGTCTGACTTGCAGAAAGCATATGACAAGGTCTTAAAAGCTGATTTGGGTAGTCCTGCAATGGTCTGAAGTCCCAGAAACCTTAGCAGAATTAGTGAAAACTATATACAAGGACACCACACCCTACATATCTGAAGAGCAGGTCCTCAAAGCATTGTCCAAGGCAAAAAGCACAGCCTCTATGGGACCAGACAATATCCCAGGCTGTTTCCTAAATAGGCTAAAACATGAACTAGCATTACCACTAGGTACCCTTTTCAATCATAGCCTAACCACAGGCTTTGTTCATGTGGCATGGAGAACAGCAACAGTTATTTCCCTCCACAGAGGTAGCTTAGCAACAGACCCGGGGAATTACAGACCCATAATCCTGACCATCCTTATCTGTAAGGCCATGGAACACATCATTATGGACCTCATAAAAAAGACATAGGTGACCTCCAAACCTGGAATCCTACCCAATTTGGCTTTGTGAAGGGCAGATCCTGCCTGTTAAATCTGGTAGATTTCTTTGAAAATGTGTCCAAGGCCACTGATGAGGGCAAATCTGTGCACAAAGCATACCTCAACCTAGTAAAGGCTTTTGACACAATCCCACATTCAGGCATTACTGATAAACTTAGCAAACGGAATGTAAATCCTTTCATTGTAAGATGGGTTGCCAACTGACTCAAAAACTGAACACACATGCATTATCAAAGTGGGTCACTTCACATCAATCAGCAGACCTGTTACCAGTGGGGTGCCACAGGGGTCAGTGCTGGGCTCTCTACTGTTTGGTATATACTTCTTAGAAGTTCAAGTCAAAACTAAGGGGATGTGGTTGACCAAGTTTGCAGACGACTGCAAACTAGGTGCAATCATTGAATCCAAAAGCCAAAAGATAAGCCAGCAAACTGTGAGACTGAAATAATGTTTATTCAATGAAAAAGCAAACCGGTTTCGGCTGGTATAGACCACAGCCTTCCTCAGTGTGACTGAAATTCATTGAAAGTAATCTTTTATAGGTGTATTTTAATTGAATCAAACCTGTGATAGGGTAATCAAAATTGTTCATTTAATCCAGTTGGGAATAAACAACCCAGTTTAACAATCCACTTATTTTCCTTTGTATCAAGAATGGAATGCCATCCTGCTTTGTTGGATTTATTCCCTTTTATAATGTCTATGACCATGAAACTGAACTTGGCAGATAAATGTTTTGTAGAATGTTTAAATAAAGCACTACTTGGATTTTATTCCTCATGTCACTAGTGTGTTCAGAAATTCTCAGTCTAAATGGCTGTGAAGTTTGACCTATGTAGAAGGTGCCACAGCTGCATGTGGATAAATAAATCAGCCATTCGCTACTGCAATTGGCAAAAAAGTTGCGGTTGTAAACTGTGCCACAGTTCTTACTTGTAAATTGTTTGGACATAAAAACCTTGTTGCAATGAGTGCAATGACCATGTGAGTAGCATCCTGTGAGCACCTCACCCATTAATGTAGTTTGTACTTCTTGAGAGAATGTACTGGAATGTGAATGTTTATAATGGTTGACATGCGAAGCTAGATTTCTGCCCTCATGAAATGAAAAATAGCATCTGTCTGGTAGAACATTAGTTAGGTTGTGATCACTCTGTAGAATATTCCAGTGTCTTTGTATACTGTTGATTAACAAATCGGAATTCCTACCATAAGTAGTGACTAACCTGATAGGTGACAACCTGTGCTTCTCATGTTGTTTATATTCCAAAAGGTCTTCTCTTTTGAGTGTATTGGCCCAATTGCTGGCCTGTAGGACATGTCCCATCTGATAGCCCCTATCCCTAAAATCTGCGAGTCAGATCCTGTCTGTATTCCTGAAAAGTGGAATCCTTGGAACAAATATGTCTCATTCTAACGTACTGGGATTTGGGGATATTTCTTGTTATATGGAGTGGATGAAAGCTGGATGCATGGAGGAGGGTGCTATATCGGGGATACTTCCAGAAAACTTCAGTACATAAAGTGTGATCTGATTTCCTAGAAATAGAAAAATCAAGAAAAGTGGTTGTGTTTGCATCAAAGTTGACTGTGAAGTGTAAACCCCATTTATTTTCATTTAAATATTCAATGAAGTCAGGTAAATATTCCGCATCCGACCTCCATACCATCCAGCAATCATCCAGATAATGCAATCTCTGTCAGGTACAAATTATGGTCTGCATCGTAGATAAGCTGTTCCTCAATAAAGGCCATAAAAAGGTCAGCATAAATGGGGGCAAAAGATGCCCCCATAGCCGTCCACTTAATTTGCCAATAGCAGGTGTCCTGACAGAAAAAGGCATTGTTAGTTAGGACATGTTCTGTCAGGCCTAATAAAAAAGTATTGAATCCTGGCTGATACAATTCTGATTTATCCAACCAGTATTCAAGGACCTCCAAGCCAGCAGTATGAGGAATGTTAGTATAAAGGACACTGACGTCTAGAGTGCACATCAACCATTCAGGTTCAAGTTGGGTGTCTGAGATGATTTTGAGAAATTCAGTAGTGTCTTGTATACATGACCTGACCCACCTCAATAAAGGTTTAAGTTGTTTAGTAAGAAATAATGACAATGGCTCAGTAATAGTGCCTCTCCCAGACACAATTGGTCTCCCAGGTGGTTTAACAGGATCCTTGTGTATTTTGGGCAAAAAATAACTATACTGGCTCATGGGATCTTTGATGGTAAGATGTTGCATGACTTTATCACCAATGATACCTTCTTCCTTAGCTAGTAATAAGAAATCATCTATCTGTTTTTTAAACTTAAAGGTGGGGTCCAGGGGCATCTCAAGATAATACCGCCTGTCCTGAAGTTGTCTTTTTGCTTCTGCATTGTTGTTGTTGTTGTTGTTGTGTCCCTCGGCTTTTTCCCGGTTATCGTATTGAAGCCAATTTATTACCAAAAAAAAAAAAAAACAAGTAGTGCTTTATTTAAACATTCTACAAAACATTTATCTGCCAAGTTCAGTTTCATGGTCATAGACATTCTAAAAGGGAATAAATCCAACAAAGCAGGATGGCATTCCATTCTTGATACAAAGGAAAAGAAGTGGATTGTTAAACTGGGTGTTTTATTCCCATCTGGATTAAATGAACAATTTTGATTACCTTATCACAGGTTTGATTCAATTAAAATACATCTATAAAAGATTACTTTCAATGAGTTTCAGTCACACTGAGGAAGGCTGTGGTGTATACCAGATGAAACCGGTTTATTTTTTCATTGAATAAACATTATTTCAGTCTCAAGTTTGCTGGCTCATCTTTTGGCTTTTGGATTTCATATTACTGGAGCCGTGCAATTGCCTTTCATGCAGGGGGATTCCTTTGATGTAACACTGACTTTTCTCATTCCTTGCTGGGGGTCTGTGAGACTGGTGTGAGCTGCATGTCTTATCTGCAGTTCACAGTAAAAGAACTACAATTTGCTGTTTGAAAGTTGAATTTATCCATTTTTCTACAACTTGACCACATATTTGGTTTTTCAGTGATTAATAACAGTCCAGGTTGCTTGTTTGGCAGAGGAACTGCTTTGTTACATCAGGCAGTCTAGCAGCAGAAGGAGAAATTAAGTCTACACGAGCCTTCAATTTTTTTCACTATGGCTATGTATGCTTCTACATCTATGGACGCTTCCTGACTTTGGGTAAATAAAAAAGCCTTTGAGGCATCTGGCTACATTATTTCAAGTGCACTTTTGGTTGCTAAACTCGGGTTAATATGGGACATCTTTTCAGTCCATTCATCGTCTTTTTCAATTGTTGTTTTTTATTATGTACTGTGCTGCTCATGTTTGGGACTAAAACGACCACATGTGGTTATGTTTCATACGATTTTTTGAGCATTTGGGTCACTTTGTGTATATCCGTATACCTTTTGGTGCATACCAGTTCTGACTGTCCTTCTGGCTTCCTGGTTGCCATTTTAACATCGTGACCAACAGTCAGTACAAGAACGAAGATACTTTTGGTACTAAGGGCTTCTTTGAAGATTAATAGATCATATATGTGTGACTAACCAACATTCTAACTTTATTACATCGGGATTAAGGGATCTGTTTGGACTATATATGAGGAATGTTTATGCTGTGAGATACGAGGGTCTGGTTGACGTGTTTGGGACTTTTTATGCCAAAATACAGTCTGTTTCAAAAATTTTGGACATATAACAACAGGGAATTGTTGTCGCTAAATTATATGTCATTTCTGAAGTGTTTTCATTCAAATAATATCTGCTCATAATTATTTTTTTGTGTTTTTGTATCACAATATACATATTGTCACAAGAAATTATACTGTTCTAGGGGCAGTTAGATATGCAATGACTATTTTTTGAAGTGCTTAAAACCAAACTGAACTGTTAATCTAGTTTAGTTCAATTTTGAAATAGTATGTAAGGAGTCTGCAATTGTTTTTTCTTTCATATATCTGTGTATTTATGATTTAGATTACTTATTACATTATATGCTTAATTTTTTATAGCAGGATCCAAGCTTGATAACAACAGCACACATACACACAAATAAATTTTTCTCTTGTTAGATTTAGGCAAGCATGATCCCCGTGTGTGTCATGGTTTAATATGCAAATTGATGAAGAGACCAAACTTTTGGCATCTATCAATGTGGATATTGGCATTAATAATTTTTGTTGGCTGTCCCTCAGGCTTTAAAGGCTTAATTATTTTATTTTTATAACATTGGATGCCAGTTCTTGGATGGTGGTTATTTACAATTGTTTGTGGTATGCCCTATCTCCAGATTTCCAATAAGCTCCTCAGCTGACTGACCGTTTTTATTTTGTTATTCACAACCAGATTCTCTGATCTGCATTCTGGTATTTCATATATTGGGTTGATTAATATTCAGACCAACACATTATACCATATGGACCATTGGCCAGCTATGTGTATGGCAGCCAGATTTGGAATGCGCGTAGCATTGTTTTGAAAACCACTAAGTGGGTCACAAGACCAAATCTGAAAACTGGGTTGAAGGAAAGCACAAGGGCTACTATTGTTCATTCTATTATTAACACAAGTATTAAGTACCAATTGGAATAATATGGCTTAGCATTGCCATTGCATTTGGCAAGGGCTAATTTTGCCATTAAATATTTGCATACATAGATATTTGAAGGATTTACTAAGTGGATATATAATAAGTGTCTAAGGATTCACAAATTAATTTTTATAGGTTGTTGGTTGGTCTATATTAATACCCATTATCAATATAGAAGTTTTTTTCAATATATATTTTGTACCATAATGGAACTAACAAAAATATTAACAGGTTTGTCAGCTGATAGGGAGGACTTGGGAGTCTTTTGATTGGGTAATACAAACAATAATAATCCAAATGGGGTTACCCTAGGCCCGGAATCCAGTTGTGGCTCATGTTTTGATAAACTACAAAAGCGCATGAGGTCTCTCAGGTCCCATGTCTGGCATTCCAAACTCTTTAAAGCATATATGGCCAAAGGGATCACACCAAGGAGACTATGGATTAAAACACAACCATTATTTAATGAGGCTGATGATGAGTTGAACAAACAATGGGTGGACATCCAACAACAAGCTACTATGGGTTTCGTTGAAGCCCTGGCTAAATTCCATGACAGAGTCATTGACCGACAAATTGTAGACATCACCAGGTTATGTTCTGAAGCACAGACATATGAAGGACAGCCCTTCTTTATTAGTAATATGAACAAATTAGCCAAAGACCTATTTGGTCTTGAAGAACAATTAAAAACCAGGAAGATCAAAAAATTCCAAAGGGACCAAACGGATTATCAGCTTGGTAACCCTTTTAGTATTAGTAAACAGGTCAGATTTCAACAAGCACAAACTCGAACTCCAAAGAGAAAACGACCAAGGTCAATATTGAAAAAGCGACCTATTGACACAGGGTCAATCTACTGATGATTTGTCTTCATACACAGATACAGACATGCAACACACACCAGACTCACCCACCCCTAAGAGGACATACAGTTCGGCCCCTTTAGGCCCAAATACAAAAGAGCAGGCAGAAAACATGCCAGAAATAAACAACATAGATGGTCTTTTGAAACTAATAACACAAAAATAACCCAAAATATTAATGTTCTGAATATATCTGATGAGATTTTGTCCATCACACAAACTGAACTTTTGAATAAAGGTTTACATTTTATTCCTGACTTCTTGGTTACTGAAGATCTTTTAGCACAAGATGTAATGTCATTTTGTAGACTTATAAACCTTAGATTGCATTTTGAGGACTCTACTGACCTTGGTGTGGATATCATAAATCAAGGTATATGCCTCCCATGAATCCCACAGTACATCAATTTCAAAGTAGTGTTCTCAAAGATCTACACTATCATAAGGGTGAATTTACTTACAAATGAAACAATCTCTCAAAGATCGAAAGAGATGCACTATCCGAACTACAAAACAACAAGGACATTGTCATTCTTTCTGCTGATAAAGGTGGGGCTGTAGTGGTAATGAATTGGCTTCAATATGATGCAGAAGCAAAAAGATAACTTCAGGACAGGCAGTATTATCTTGAGATGCCCCTGGACCCCACCTTTAAGTTTAACAAACAAATAGATGATTTCTTATTACTAGCAAAGGAAGAAAGTATCATTAGTGATAAAGTCATGCAACATCCTACCATCAAAGATCCCATGAGCCAGTATATTTAATTTTTGTCCAAAATACACAAGGATCCTGTTAAACCACCTGGGAGACCAATTGTGTCTGGGAGAGGCTCTATTACTGAGCCATTGTCATTATTTCTGTCTAAACAACTTAAACCTTTATTGAGGTGGGTCAGGTCACATATACAAGACACTACTGAATTTTTCAAAATCATCTCAGACCCCCAACTTGAACCCAAATGGTTGATGTGCACTCTAGACATCAGTGCCCTTTATACTAACACTCCTCATGCTGCTGGCTTAGAGGCCCTTGAATACTGGTTGGATAAATCAGAATTGAATCAGCCAGGATTCAATACTTTTTTATTAGGCCTGACAGAGCATGTCCTAACTAACAATGCCTTTTTCTGTCAGGACACCTGCTATTGGCAAATTAAGGGGACGGCTATGGGGGCATTTTTTGCCCCCATTTATGCTGACCTTTTTATGGCCCTTATTGAGGAACAGCTTATCTATGATGCAGGCCATAATTTGTACCTGACAGAGATTGACATATGGAGGCATTATTTGGATGATTGTGGATGGTATGGAGGTCGGATGCGGAATATTTGTCTGAATTCATTGAATATTTAAATGAAAATAAATGGGGTTTACACTTCATGGTCAACTTTGACACAAACACAATCACTTTTCTTGATGTTTCTATTTCTAGGAAATCAGATCACACTTTATGTACTGACGTTTTCCGGAAGTATCCCCAATATAACACCCTCCTCCATTCATCCAGCTTTCATCCATCCCATATAACAAGAAATATCCCCAAATCCCAGTACATTAGAATAAGACATATTTGTTCCAAGGATTCTACTTTTCAGGAATACAGACAGGATCTGACTTGCAGATTTAGGGATAGGGGCTATCAGATGGGACATGTCCTACAGGCCAGCAATTGGGCCAATACACTTAAAAGAGAAGACCTTTTGGAATATAAACAACATGAGCAGCACAGGTTGTCACCTATCAGGTTAGTCACTACTTATGGTAGGAATTCCGATTTGTTAATCAACAGTGTACAAAGACACTGGAATATTCTACAGAGTGATCACAACCTAACTAATGTTCTACCAGACAGATGCTATTTTTCATTTCGTAAAGGTAGAAATCTAGCTTCACACTTCAACCATTATAAACATTCACATTCCAGTACATCCTCTTAAGAAGTACAAACTACATTAATGGGTGAGGTGCTCACAGGATGCTACCCATGTGGTCATTGCACTCATTGCAACAAGGTTTTTAAGTCCAAACAATTTACAAGTAAGAACTGTGGCACAGTTTACGACCTCAACTTTTTTGCCAATCGCAGTAGTGAATGGCTGATTTATTTAGCTACATGCAGCTGTGGGGCCTTCTACATAGGTCAAACTTCAGAGCCATTTGGACTGAGAATTTCTGAACACACTAGTGACACGAGGAATAAAAAAAAACAAGTAGTGCTTTATTTAAACATTCTACAAAACATTCATCTGCCAAGTTCAGTTTCATGGTCATAGACATTATAAAAGGGAATAAATCCAGCAAAGCAGGATGGCATTCCATTCTTGATACAAAGGAAAAGAAGTGGATTGTTAAACTGGGTGGTTTATTCCCACCTGGATTAAATGATCAATTTTAATTACCCTATCACAGGTTTGATTCAATTAAAATACATCTATAAAAGATTACTTTCATTGTATTTCAGTCACACTGAGGAAGGCTGTGGTGTACATCAGCCAAAACCGGTTTGTTTTTTCATTGAATAAACATTATTGCAGTCTCACAGTTTGCTGGCTCATGTTTTGGCTTTTGGATTGCATATTACTGGAGCTGTACAATTGCCTTTTGTGCAGGGGGATTCCTTTGATGTTGCAATCATTGAATCCCCAAATGATGTCAATATACTCCAGGAGGGCCGCATGCAAACCAATGACTGGAGTATTAGTCACAGTCTCAAACTGAATGCAAAGAAATGCATCATCTTTCCCTTTGACACAAACAATGCCCTCTTACACTATCAAATCAACAATAATACCCTAAGTACCCATGAAATGGTAAGGGATCATAAGTTGACTGTGACTTTAACTTCAGCCACCATGACTGTAGTAAGGAAAGATTTCTACCTAGCATACTTGATTAGTAAAGGCATTGCCTTGAAAGCAAAAGAAGCTATAACCCCCCTATACTCGGCACTTATCTGGCCCATAACTGAGTATAATGTCCCATTTGGCATGCACCATACTAAGCACCTGCAGCAATTAGAGGGACCTCAGAGGTTTCTAACAAAGAAGATCAAGGGGCTCCAGTATATGCCTTACACAGACTGACTAAAGTCCTTGTCACTATACTCTATATCATATAGACTTCTTAGGGGAGACTTATACCTGGCCTACAGAGCAATCCAAGACCCATTCCTAATGAAATTGCTGCATATCCATAAATCAAACGAGACTAGGCGTACCCATTCCAATGACCTAAATATGGCCTGCAACTTAAATAGGACATGATGGTGGGACAGATTTATCTCCCAATGGCTGCCGTGTCTTTGGATCGGGCTACCAATTCATGTGAAACAAAGCACCTGTATGACACTGTTCAAGAGGAAACTGGATTAGTGGATGGGGCACTGCAAATTCTTACCTGGGATAGAGCCCACAATTGTCCTGGACATGGGCAGTCATCACAAAATGCAGTCTCAGGTATTGACTAGCATTTCTATGTTATTACATTGGGATGAAATGGTTAGGCTTAAAATGACCTCTGGGTTGAGAGCTTAGTAATATCCTATGATCCTATGAAGTATGAACAATGTTTGGCTTCACAGAGAGGTCCCCAGTGAGAGTGGGTGTGTATCAGGAGTCAGTTCTGAGTCCACTGCTGTTCATATGGGCTACATTGCAAGTAGATTGGAGGGGACAGATTACCAAAGATGCTGTATGCAGATGATGGGACATTACATGCAGAGTCTGAGCAAGAACTTCAGCAAAGGATACGGAAATGGAATGGAAAACTGAAGCCACATGGTATGAAACTTAGTGGAAATAAGACAATTGCAATGGCAACAAAAGTGGGAAATCAAAAGAAGCTGAGAATTGAGACAGAAAAGAAATATGTGGAACAGGTTAACTGCTTCAAGTATCTGGGAGAGACGGGAGAGGAGAAGGGATGTCTGAATGAGGAGGGGAATGCTAGAATCAAAGGGGTTGCAGCCAACTGGCACAGTGTGTCAAGTATAGTATATGACAGAAAAATACCAAATAAGCTGAAAAGTAAGGTGTACAAAACAGTGGTGTGACCAGTACTACTGTATGGCACTAAAACCTGGGCAGTAAAGGTAGAGCAGTAGACGATGCTAGAGATGATGGAGATGAAGTGCCTGAGATGGGTGGTAGGATGAACACTGTGGGACAGACAAAGAAATGAGGACATAACAGCAGAAGCCAGAGTAGCTCCATTTGTGGAAAAGGTCAAAGAGAACAGATTATGGTGGTTTAGGTTCCTGGTGAAGAAGATTTGGGACAGACAGGAAAAGGCAAGAGGAAACAAAAATGTCCACCAAAGAGGTGGATGGATTGTTTGAGAAAAGACCTGCTACAGTCAGTCAGTCATGAGTGCTGAAGAAGGCAAGAGAGTAGCATTGAATAGAGCAAGATGACAACAGTTGATACGACACTTCAACCTCATGTAGAAAATAGGAAAGGGGGGGGGTTGATGATGATAGTGATTTCATTACATCCCACTCAATAGCTAAAACTTCTAAAAAAATTTCTATCTTCCATAATAACTCTCAAATAATTTCCACAACTCATTCCTTAAAGTCCTCTGTTTTTAATACGTAGGTTGAGAAGCACGTGTGTCTCATTCTTTACTTCAGTACCCTGCATTTTTATCTAAGTTGTTATTGTTGCATGATCTGAAATAGTTGCTAGATGTGTGTTGAAGCTTTCAGTTAAATTAACATGTTCCTGTGAAATATCATTTATGTCTAATCCAGCCTACTTATTGTACCTTGGGGAATAATGTGTAAATTCTCTCCAAGTTCATACTACTGAATTCATGTCTTCCATACCAAATATTTTCATAAATATCTTCAGAAATGTACCATCTTTTGTTATATTTTTCCATCTAAGTCCCCCAGACACATTCTCATTATTGCAAATCAAGATCCAGTCCCCACCAGTAATTAACATGCTTTGTAGAAAGCTGATTATTTCTCTCAACATTTTGGCTCCATAATAGCAGTTTTAGGTGGAATTTAAATACATGCCAGCATAATCCTTCTCTCTTGCCGGTAACACCTTACTATCACAAATAAACCATGATCATTTTCTTTTTTTCCTCTCTATCACTAGTGGATCTCCACTAGAAATTTTGTTTGCCCCTGATATTCTGATGAATATGCACCTTGAAATCCTTTCATTATCAAATTCACATGCTCACTTTTTTCCATTTGTACCTCCTATAGCATTGGTATTTGTACTCTGTATTTCTTAATATAGTTCAATACTTTTACCATTTTGTCTATACCTGTGTAGTCATTTAAGATAAATAATAATATGGATAATGTGGCCATTATGATAAAAAGTTATTATTCCCTCCATTTATTACTGACAGCTTTTTTAAAATGTTTATTTCTAGCTTTTCTGTTACATTCACCTACTAATATTTGGCGGGTTGATCCTTTATGCAGTTGTTTCTTGTCATCTCCATTTGAACCTATGTCAGAGTTACAAGACATTTTGTTTTAATGAAAATCTTCAAACAAAAGTTCAAACACACCCCAGCATGCCTATAACCAATTAAATTAAAACAAACCAAAAATGATGCACATTTTTAAATAATAAGTTTAACCCTCCTGATAGAAGCAATTGTCCCAAACAGACAGCCGCACCCAAAGGCTTTACCTAACTTAAAATTAAGGTTATCCATGCTGTGGTGCATGTTGCAGCCTGTTCTTCTATTTACACTAATTACTGAATGTTCTTGTTTCATCTCTTTTCCCTTCCCAGATGTGAAAAATAGCCGGTATGCTTTCAGAAAACATTACTTTTAGCCTTAAGAAAAAGTGTACTTTTAAACAAAATTACATTTTACACTCTCATAGTAAATGCATTGAAATATTTAATACCATGAAAGCTGTGATCCCTCATTCATTTCCAGTAATTTAAACTTTGTTTTCTACTAAGCTGTTTTCCCTTGTACCTTCTAATTTTACAATTCCCTCAGCAAACAGCATCCAGAACTCTTGGGATTTATTGTCTTCACCTGTAATCAGCCTGTCCCCATGGAAATATAAGAACAGAATGTACAGCTGCTCTCAGCGCAGACTTCACAACTCACATTGAACATTTATTTGCTAAAGGACAACTTTTCATTACATTCACCATGTTCTCTTGTATATAAAGCCCACTTAAACACACACACACACACACACACACACACACACACACACACACACACACACACACACACACACACACACACACACAAATGTTATTAGATTATGGCAACAGCTTTAATCTAGATATTGAAAGAACTGAAATTAGGCTGTTAATCTGTATACAGCCATCTTGGAAGTCCCTGTACACTAACATCCTTGAGAGTAAGAAGCATGAGATGTTAGAGTCAGAAAAATCAGCTCTCGTGTCATGCATCCAGACACTTCTGACCTTCAAAGACATTAATGGGTGACTGCAAGTCAAAAGGAGCAAAAGAGATAAAACATTTATGATATCTTCATGCAGAAAGAGACTGACTTATATATGTATTTTCTTATTTTTGTTTGTAGAAAAGTATATGTGATAAATTTAAAAAAGTTACCATAAAGTCTGCAGAAACCTTTAATGACAGTGGTGTGCTAACATAATGAATGTCAGCTGTATTATTGTGCTAGCTACTTGCCACACCGGTCATAAATTCTAATCTGAGATATTAAACAATGCTTCTGATAAGACAAAAAATACTTACATATTTATACATTTAAAATTTTACATTTTAAATTGGAAAGTCATTTTATTGGCAGTTAATGTGAAAAAAAAATTGGGTCTGATTCCTTTCATTTGCCTATTATGCAGACCTTTAAACTTTCATGCTGTTGTGAGTTATTTTTCTTTAATGCAAAAAATATAATAATAATAATAATAATAATAATAATAATAATAATAATAATAATAATAATAAAAAAGGGGGATTGGAAAGTACTGATATGAAAGTTTGCTATTAACAATGATATTACATGTGAGGTAAGCTGCTTTATATGTAAGGTACTCTAGGGTGAAAGGAAATATTCTCACAACTGTGAGACATTGATTATAACATAAAGATATTATTTCAGATTTTGTTATTTACAAGCATAGGCATTAATGACAGCTGTTTTATATTATATGCATGCCTACATGATGCTTTAAAGTTAACTGATATATTTTAATTGCATATTGAATATTTTCTGTATGATTTTCTGTAAAAGGCATTTGCAGATGTACACATGGACATTTAAACATGATGTTGCATATGCACAAATGGCACCCCCTCCCCCAACCGACACATTCACAGTCATGGAACTATTTGAATGTTTGCACTGTGAGGGATTATTTAGTGTACTAGTGGTACTGTTTGCGGTTTATAGATCATTACAAAGATTTTTTTGTTTATTTAATGCTAATGATTTCATGAAGGTATTTTCCCTGTGTAAGTATGAAAATACTTACATGAGTTTGTGTCCTTTCATGGGGTTTAAACACAGGATTTAATTGCAAGGCTGTGTAGTTACAGAATTGCTAGAATAATTTATCTAATGTAACAATGAATGTCCTTCTATATTATTATTGCAGTATTCTTTACCTTAGGGACAGCCTGCCCAGGCTTACCTGAAGCTTGGCCACTATACCAAAGTCTTATGATTTTGTATGTGCTGTCATCACACGTATGCTCCCCACTCAGGACATAGGTCACAAAGGTTACATACGGATGCAGTTACCTAGAACTTCTTTGCAACCAGTCTGAATGCCATCATTGCTAGTCAGTCTGAATGTATTTTGCAATGTTGAAGATCTAGCCATCAGATATATGCCCTTTTGGGGCCATTTTTCTTTCTTTTGGTCTTGTACTTTATTTTATTTACCTAGAGTTCATGTCATCCAAGAAGGAAAAATGTCAGTGTGAGAGGGAGATCCCACATAAGGATCATTATGATCAGTGTATCTTTTGCTTTGGTGCTTCCCATGAACATACATCTTGTAGTATCTGTATGGTGTTTATGCCTAAGGCACTCAAAATACTAGTTGTCTTTCTTGGCCATTAATCTTGAAAAGCATCATCTTAAACAGTTAGCCCAGGGTAGTATGGTGGAATCCATTAACCCTGATGTACTACTGCTAAGTAAGAGGAAGGCCAAGATATCTCTTCTGGATTCTTTAGCTGTTCAGCCTCAATTGGATGTCCCTCTTGAAGCAAGTGGTAGGTCAGTAGGCCATCCAGTGTCTATGTTGCATTCTTCTGCTGTGACCCCATTGGAAGCCAGCATGGATCTGTCTTTCCGCACGCCCTCTGAGGCTTTACGGACATCTGCTCTGGACATCAAGGGGGAACTGTGGTTTGGTTATGTTGGAGGATCATAGAGGGTTTCCACAGATATTGGTCATGGAGAATGTTTGGGTACTCTTATTGAATCCTGCCAAAGGGTGAAACCTCTGATATGTGTTAGGGTTGACATCCCTTCAAAGAAAAGATGAAACATGCTTCTGTACATCAAAAGGATCCTCAAAGGGAATGACAAGAATTTACTCAGGGCTTGTTTTTTGCCTTGATGGCCCTGAAGCCTCTATAAGGGGTTTCAGTGCCTTCTCCTCTTTGGACCTCTACCCCCTCTAAATATCCTAAGGATCTTGATTTCTCAGATGAGGATTCAAAGTCTGGTCATAGGTCTTTGTCCTGTTCTTATCAGATGCTTTCATCTTTGGCATATGGTTCTGATGAAGAGGAGGCTATTAGCCCTGAATCTCCTTTTGAGGAATTGTCCTTTGGAGATACAATTGCTAGAATGATGGAATACATTAAATGGGGTTCTTCTCAAGTGTCGTGATACTCAGAGTAGATATTAAGAGTTGCTTCAAATGTATATTCCTCTTGCTGCTTCCAAGTCTCCTGATTCTTAGACTCCTGCTCCTAAAAACCTGATAGGTTCTATGAGGTCCCTGAGGATTGTCAATTTTTATTTAAATGTCCTTCTGCTGATCCTGCTATGGTGTCAGTCTCTTCAGACAAGCCATCTAAGCTCTTGCCCTCTTCCAAACTTTTGCCTTATGAAAAGGATAGTAAGGTAATGGAGAGTATTGGTAAAAAGGTCTACAGTGCTTCTACTTTAGCCTTTAGGCCATAAATTACCATATCCACTTAACCAGCTATGCTCTGACCACGATTACTCAAGCCTATCAGGTTATTTCTGACCTCCCTGATTCTGAAAGCAAATCTTCTGCATTATCCATTTTGGGTTCTACTTCTCTTTTTTTTTTTTTTTTTTCGATAATCATTTTTATTGTTTTTCAAAACCATAATACAATTCACACACTATTTACATTATGTACAAAATTGCTTCCAATGTTTAGTTCCATTTCAAATATCCACATCATACATTAACAATAGATATCGTATTAATCAAGTAAAGGAAAACAAAAAAATAAAAACGAAAACATCTACCAGAGACAATTAAAAACAAACTCAAGCCAACAATCTGTATTGTTTCTACATCTTCTATCTAATCTAAGATTGTGTTTGTTCACTTACTGAATGTCCTAAAAGAAAGTGGATAGGAACCTCTAAGCCAATATAATGTTAAAGATTTGCTCCCAAATTTTTATACTATTTATACTTTTCTTGTTGTTACTAATTAATAATTTATGCGCTAAAATATGCTTGATCGCTAACAGCCTGAATTTTTGCCACAATGTCTGTGCTGGGTTCAACCAATTTGTGGCTATATATAATTTCATTAATAAACTGATATTCATAATTACAATCCTCTTTGATTTGTCTAAATTCTCCGGTGGGATGTGTAGAATCAAAAATTCCCAGGTGAGTGTTGAGTTTTGGTAACCCATTTTTTGTAACTGCAATTTTAATGAGTTCCACAATTTATAAATGCACTTGCAACTCCAGAACATGTGTAGCAGGTCTGCTGTCTGATCTAAACACTGTGGACATTTAGGTGAATTTTTTGAATCAAATTTATGAAGAGTGAGATGGGTATAATACGCATTGTTAAATATCATCAGTTGAGTAAAGACCAGTTTTTGAAGGGATACTGATTTCAATGTTAAGTTAAACGCCTCTACTATCTTACTATCATCTAGGGATACCAATTTCTCTTTCCAGTATTTCGATAAAAGAATATGATTATTATATTTCCTCTCTTTTATCATTTTATATGCTGAGGATATGTATTTTCTGTCTTGTTGCAATGCTTCCCACAGATTGCGAGAAATAACTAGTTCCTCTTCTTTGATCTCGGAGCTATTAAAATAATTTATGGAAATATCTTTTATCTGCCTCATTATAATTAAATAAGAAATGGGAAGATTCATCTCTTTTAAGATATCCTGTACTGCTACTCCTAAGAAGGGGTATAAATCAATTACAGTTAAATCCTTAATAAGGGGAAATTTCTTTAAATCTATCAATTGACTACCAATAGTCATGTTAGGATTCCCATGAAACGGTTGAAACATCATCATATATTTTAATAAGTTTAAAGAGGCAAACAGAGTTTGAGTTGCCATTGCCCATATCTTAATGTGCTCCATTAAATCATATTTGCTCAGTGTTCGATTATTTAAAAATGGTACAGCTTTAACGTTAATTCCCACTCCTTTTATATGTTTACAAGTTAGAAGCACCCATTTGGGTATCCATTTTCTACTATTACTGTCCAAGTAAGACACCCTTAAAATCCTATTGGCCTGAATCACTATATAATACATCTCAAAATCCGGTAAATCCAACCCCCCCCTAGTTTTAGGAGCCATCAGTTTCTCATATGATATTCTCGTTTTTCTGGGTTCCCACAGAAATTTCCCCATTCCTATCTGAAACTGCTTAAAAAATGTTTTCGTGATTTTGAGTTGTGCTGCTCTAAAAATATAAAGCATTCTGGGGAGAACATTCATTTTTATTATCGCTGCTCTTGCCATCATCGGTAACTTCAACTTACTCCATCTTTTCAAATCCAGTGTTATTCGGTCTCCAGTTGCCTTAATATTATTAATAAAGAATTCTCTATTTTCAGTTGAGAAATCAATCCCCAAATATTTTATCCTTTCTTCTGTCCTTACTTGTCCTATCAATGGTAGTATTGAAAAAGGTGTAGGTGTCTTTAAAGGGAATATTTTGTTTTTTTTTTAAATTTAGTTTGTAATTAGAAATTCTCTCAAAGTTTTGTATTGCTGTTAGTATTTTTTCCGTATCCAACACTGGTGTGGTACAGTATATATTTAGATCGTCTGCAAAAGCGGCCATCCTAACCTTTATCCCAAGAAGTACAGGAAAGTTATAAAAAACATTTTGCTTCATATGAAGAAATAAAGGCTCCAAATACAGATTAAACACTATGGGAGATAATGGGCATCCCTGTCGAGTTCCATTTTTAATTTGGATCCTTTTGGAGCATTCATGATTTATAGATAAACTAGTGTATGCATTATTATATAACTTCCTTAACGTTGAAATAAAGACCTGAGGTATATTGAAATATGATAACATATCAAATAAATATGCCAAATTAACTCTGTCGAATGCTTTTTGAGCATCAATTATTAAAGCATATATGTTCATATTTTTATACTTCGCATAAGATATTAATGTATGAAGAGTTAATGTATTGTCCGTAGTCTGTCTCCCATCTATAAACCCTGCCTGTTCCTCTGATATTATTGAATTTATTATTTTTTTCAGTCTACTAGCTAGAATAGATGTCATGATTTTCATATCAATATTCAACAGTGATATACGCCTGTAATTGTCTGGATTTTTGGGATCACTATTCTCCTTCAATATCAGGATTGTCCTTGAGGCATTAAAGTGGGGATCATTGCTGCTATTCAAAATGATATCATTAAAAGTCTGTGAAAGTACAGTGCTCAGAATCACACTAAAAGATTTATAGAATTCGGAGGTCATGCCATCTGGCCCTGGGGCTTTATGGGGCTTCAATTTCTTAATTGCCTCCAAGACTTCCTCGACTGTAATCGGTGCAGTTAATTCTCCATGAGAATCTTTGTCAATATTGGGAAAATTAATTTTCTGTAAGAACTCTTTTCTATCTTTATCTTGAACGTGTATTTGCTGCTCACCATACATCTGATTAAAAATTAATTCAAAAATCTTCATGATATCTGACTTGTCAGTATATAAAGTATTGTTATGATTTATTTCAGTAATTAATCGTGTCGATTTCGTCTGATTAATAATACGGGCTAAAGCTTTCGAGGGAGTTTGAATATGATTTGCATATTTAACTAAACTTCTTTGTTCATACAGTGTCAATTTGCTATTATGCAAAAGAAACAGCTCTTTCTGACATCTTAACAACTCAGTTTCTGTCTGTTCATTATAGTTCCTCATCAACTACTGGTCCAGTAGTTGTATTTTGGTTTCCAAATCCAGTTGTTCTTTAGTTTCTAATTTTTTGTAATATGTGGCTTTCTGAATAAATAATCCTCTTAACAAAGTTTTAGTTGTGGCCCATTCTATATCTATTGGATGTTTGTTACGGGGAATATTATATAATAATTGTTTAAGTATCTCCTTGACTTCCTGTAATATATCCTCTTTGGTCAATAGGTATGGGTTTAAGGACCAATTATATCCACAGTGATTTTTAGTTTTCAAAATATTGGTATTTAAAGTTAAAGTTATCTTAGAATGGTCAGAGAGCTGTCTAGCTTGATTAGAAACCCTAGGGTCAAGTGAAATGAATACTTCTGAAATTAGGAAAAAATCAATTCTCGACCACATTTTATGGCAGCTAGAGTAAAAGGTAAAGTTCTCTGCCTTTGCTTGTATGTGTGTGTGTTTAAAAGGGTCATACAGTTTGAAATCAGTTCTCAGTTCTTTCAACGCTACCATTGCCTGCTTATTAAAAGCTGTAGAAGCCCCCAGCTTATCAAGTTTAGAATCTTGGTATGAGTTCCATTCCCCTCCCATCACTATGTAACAGTTATTATATGACTGTAAAATGGAGTAAATTGAAGTTATAAAATGATGTTGGTTCACATTAGGGGCATATACACATATAAGTACTATTGGTTTATCATAACTGTCGGATTTGAGAACCACCTAACACCATCTGCCTTCTTTGTCTATTTTGTCTTCCAAAATTTCTCCTTGAAAATGATTCTTGATTATAATTGCCACCCCAGCACTATTCGTAGTCCCTTCCGCCGTCACAATCTTCCTAATCCATTTCTTGTCCTTCATTGTTTCCCACTGGTCATTAGTCAAATGCGTTTCTTGTAATAGAATAAAACCTGCTATTGATTTAAAAAACAGATGCAAAAACAGCTTTCTTTTTTTCATGTTCTGGAGTCCTTTAACATTCCAGGAATCTATTATCCACATTCGAAGCTATTTATTAATGTATTATAATATCTAGTTTTTTTTATCCACCTTAGATTGACAAGTGTTGGCATTTCTTAAATTTTTTGGAAGCAAAACTGCCATCCCATCCCTACCCAGTGCCTATCCACTATCCCTCTGGACCAGGATGAACATAGGCTTTTCACATTGCTTAAAATTCCCCAAGTAGCTAATCTACTAATTCTACTAATTAACAATAAAATATCATGCAAAAAACCTACACCAACTATATCTACGTCTACAAAGCCTAACCCAGACATTCCCTACTAAACACTGCACTCAAGTAACTACAGCTCTGTACATTTTCCCCAATATTCATATAAACTAATTGTACCTGACATTTCAAATAATTCACTTTTATCAGACTTTATATTCAGCAATAACATACTAGCATTGTAATTACTTGTTCTAAAACATTTTAACTATCAGTTCACGTAATAAGCACACAGTTGTTATACATTTTGTTTAAATAATGCAATTATTTTAGTCAGCTACTTTTCTCCAAAACAATCCTAAAACGTTCCATGTTAATTTTTATAGATCATTGCAGTTAAAAATAAACTATAATGCACATTTACTAATTGTACTGGTAAGTAGTCAAAAAGAAGAAAAAAAAAAGGTTAAAAAAGCCAAAAGAGAGCAGACAAGAAAAGAATAAAATAGAAGGAAGATATATTATCTTAGACATCTTTAGCCCTACTATTACATATTCTTTATTCTTGTCACCAAATCCCTTACCTCTATTAAATTCAGTGTCCTTGTATCACTATCTAATTACAGATTATGCTTTTTCTCTAAAATGATAAAATTTAAAAGCTACTTAATTATTCACAAGACAGAAACACAGTAGAATAGAAGGCAAGCATGAAAAAGAAAAAAGAAAAAAAAACAAAGACTGCATTACCTTAATTAACCACTAAGCCATAGAATCTCATACTGCAACAGTCAAACCATTCATTTTAGCCTTTACCTGACACACTTGACTTCAATGATCGTCCTACAGTCATTTTACCCTTAAATAAGTCCAAAAAAGCTTTGTTTTGGTTCCTCAGCAGTTCTTCTTTCTTCCCAGCAGTTGCATCAGTTCAGGCAGTTCTTCTTCATTTCTTCGAGCTCGCAACGGGGGAACCAATTCGCGAACGGACCTCCCAGCTGCACCACGCTCAAAACGGTCCCCCCGCTTCCTTTACCTTATTTCCTGTTGCCTTGAGGGTCAGAAGCGCTCGTTAGAGCCATAAAACATCATAGAATCTTCGTGTTTCAGCTGGGAAGACGAGATAAGAAGATAAAACGGAGATTTTCCAGGCCTGCTGAACAAACAAGAACAGACAAAGGATTTTAAAGCCTCGGATCCTCGTAAATGAAGTCTCCCATTCATGCTGATGCTGGAAGAAGCCTAGTTAGACTGTTCAGTTTTCTGACGGTGGCAAAGCCTTAAAAAGCTTCAAAAAGGCAGGCCTGGCTTCTTTTTTTTGTATTTACAGAGTACTTAATGCCATCAACAGTAAAAATTAAACTGTTAGGATATTTCATTTGGAATCTAATGTTTTTATCAAGCAGAAACTTACAGTATGGAGCCAGCATTTGTCTAGACTGCCTTATTTGTGTTGGTAAATCCTGTGCTATAGAAACTTTATAGTTTTGCCACATTATAGATCCACCAGATTTTTTAATGGTTAGAAGTATTTTACTCACATCTTGGAAGTTTAATATTTTAACATACACAGGTCTGGGTGTATTTGAAGCTTGGGAATCCCTGTATGCTCTATGCGCTCTTTCGATGACAATTTGCTGAACAGCCACAGAGTCCTTAAGCAGTGTTTCAAATATTTGTATAATGGAAGTGGTCAGATCATTATATTGGATTGATTCTGGGATCCCTCTGATGATTATGTTGTTACGTCTCGATCTTGCTTCCAAGTCCAGAATTTTGTTTTGCATCATTTGAATGTCAGCCTCATGGGACTCAGTTCTTTTAGTGAGCAATGTTATATTGTCTTCATTTGCTGCTATTCTGGTTTCCGCTTTCTCCATTCTTGCAAGAATCCGGTTGCATGTATCACTAAATGTTTGTGTTTGGGATGTTAGATCTTTTAAAGCTTCCTGTATAGGTAGTAATGCAGACTTAATTTCTTCCATTGTAACCTGTTGATCAGGTTCGTTGTTGCCCCTGTTTTTGCAGTCTCTTGCTGTTTAACTGTTTTCTGTCTCTTAATTATAGATTCCTTCTCTGGAGACTGTAATGCTGACAGTTTAGTTTTAGTAGTTGTAGTATCCATATTTTTATCTTCTTTTGACATTTTGCAATGCTGCAGATAAAGATATTTCCCAAGGAAAAGTTTCAGAAGTGAGGTAGTTCAGTCCTTTGTTTGGTGCTCTGTTCAGAGTCAACCTAACAATCAGTTCCAATCCTGCTGTCACCAAGTATTTTCTTTCAATTTTTTTCCTCAAGAAGATCACTGACTTCTAGTAGTTTAATAATTGCTGGCAATTAGTGGATTAACTCCAAATGTACATCCGCAGGGTTGATTTTTTTCTCTGGTCTTTGGAGAGCTGAAGTACTGCAGTGCTTATAGAATGGCGGCCATCTTTGAATCAACACTTCATTTTCTTGGGTTCTACTTCTCAACTGGCACGCCACACTATCAAGTGTAGCTATGATGCTGCTGATGCCTCTCCTAGGGCTGCTGCTTTTGGGTCCATCATGAGGCATTACTCTTGGCTTTATCTTCAGTCTTTGTCTGATGACATTAAGGCCATTCTTTGGATAATAAACATATTTTTGAGACTGCTGCTGACATGTTTAAGTCTCTTCAAGAGAAAAGCAAAGCCATGCAGGACTTTAAACATCACACCAAGTCAAAAAATGTTCTGTGTGTGTCCATGTAGCCTCACTGATAATAAACCGCAAACACAAATAAAATCTAAAATAAAACACTTTTGTTACAAATAGCTGTTTTGGGAGAAACACGCTTGGTTTTGAGAATGCTACATGAGCCATTTTCAGTTTTTATTCATATTTGAGGAACTCAAACATATTTTTGTCTCTTATTTCCCTATGTTCCAGAGAAATTATCCCAGTAGGTCTGCTTTTGTCTTCTGGCAGCCTTGTTAGGCCACCAAGGGCAGAAAGGGTGGTAGGCAAGTATTTTCTGCTAATTCTTCACAGGTTTCTGAGGCCAGAAGCCTCCTTTATCTGATAAGCCTGCTTCTGTTGGACAATTCCCCCACCACAAACAACTAGACCAGGTTCCTTTGTCCCTTTGGCCTTTCCTTTGCCTTACACATTGGCTTATCATCACTTCTGATTCTTGGGTTCTATCACCCATCAGGGTTACTTCATGGCATGGACGTCTCTCCATCCATTTTCAGGGATTCCTCAATCTTCTCCAGAGCAACTTCATCATTTCTCGGAAATCCTAGGATCCCTGATGAGCCAAAAAAACATTCAGCCTGTGTTGTCACCTTCTTTCTTGATTCAGTGCTGCTCTTCTAACCTCTTCATATGGTCATGCCAGACTATTGGAGGTTTTCTCTCATGCAATCCTTCCACCTCATTTCCTTTTGCCTTGTTCCTGTCTCTCACTTCATCAGATTGTCTTCTGTGTTCTTGTATAAGTAGCCAAACCACCATAAGCTGTTCTCTTTGACCTTCTTCTGCTCTGATTTCCACATTGCTTCACCTGTCCCACAATGTATATCCTATCGCCCATCTCAGACATTTCATCTCTATTACCTCTAGCTTCCTCACCTGCTTTGTCTTCTCTGCCAAGATTTCTGTATGATACAGTAGCGCTGGTCACACCACTGTTTTGTACACCTTACTTTTCAGATTTTTTGGCATTATTCTGTCACACTCTATCCCTGACCAATATGACAATTGACTACAGCCTCTCATATTCTAGCTTTGACCTCCTCATTCAGCTTCCATTCTCCTCAACTACCCATCAGAAACTTGAAGTTGTTCACCTGCTTCACTATTTTACCTTCTTTCTCACGTTTTATCTTCTTCTGGTTTCCCCTAATAGCTGCCATGCAACTGTTTTGCCTGTACTCAGTTTTATTCCATGTTTCATCTTATGTGCCTTTAATTTTGCATTTCATTCCCCTATTATTTACTGAAGTTCTTGTTCAGAGTCTGCCTGTAGTGCCAAATTGTTTATATACAATCGGCCAGCTTGCAAATGTAGTCCATCACCAACATGAACAGCAATGGGCAAAGAGGAACCCCTCTATGAATCTGTTCACTGTTCATATTTGTGTCACTGGGTCCTGTGAGTCCGATCACTGTTCATACTTGTGTCATTGGGCCCATGAACATAGCCTACCAATGATTCATGGATGTCAAACTATCACAGGACTGCCCGTATCAGCTTTCTTGGGACCTTGGCAAATGCTTTTTCCAAGTCTAGCAATGCCCATTTGGCATCTTTTGTCATTTCTAGCTACATCCCAACTCACTTTGAACTTCAGGTCAGTTGTGCTGCATCGTGATCTGAATCAGAACTGCTTATCTCCCATCTTGCTTTCTATTACTCTGCAAATTCATTTATCAATCACCCTCTCTAGTGCTTTCATGTAGTATGACAGGAGTTTGATTCCTGCCTACTGCCCACAGTCCTGAATACCCCCTTTCTTCTTGTATACTGACACTAGAAGTTTTATTCTCCAGTCATCTGTGATATCCTTTTCTCTCCATACTGGTATAAGTACCCTCTGGAGCCATTTCTCCCCCTAACTCATGCAACATCTTGATCACATCTGTTATGACCTCATTTGAACCTGCTGCTCTCCCTGACTTCATTTTCCATAGTGCTGTTCATACTTCCATGAGTGTGGGTTCTTCTTCCTCCTTCATTGTTGGCTGTATCTGCAGCAGTATACCTTCTGTGGGACTTTCTTCATTCAGGAGCTTCTGGAAGTATTCCTTTGATTTGCCTTTGATGCCCTGTGGACTGCAGAGCAGGTTGTTGCTGGCATCCCTTATAAAGGGTGCCTGATCTTCTTTATCTTTCTGTGTTTGCCTTGCAAACTGACATAGTTTCTTTGCACTATCTACTGTCCAGAAGCTGGTAGAATGCATCTAATGCCTTGTTCTTTGATATTACGACTGCTCTATTTGCCTGTTTGTTAGCCAACTTGTATTTCTTTTTAGCCTCGTTTATCTTTTCTATCTCTCACTTTTGATAACTTCCTGAACTTTTGCATTCCACAAAACATTTTCCTTGTGCACCTTATTAAAATCTCCATTATGTTTTCTATAGTTGTTGCGCATGCTGTTTTGAAATACTTATTTTTCAACTCTACCTATTTCCTCTTCTACATGAGGTGTTAGAACCCTGAATATTTCCTTAACCTCTAGTGTGTTTGCTCCAGTCAACTTCCAGGTCTTCAATGTAGCCTCTCTTACAGCCTTTTCTGACCACTCTTTGCAGCTGAATCGAGCCACCAGTGCGTTATGCTATAGGCCGACTGTTTCACTTAGGATGACTTTGCAATCTCTGACTCTACCCCAATCCCCTTTGCTTACTAGGAGAAAGTCTACATGAGTTGTGTGCTGGCTACGCTTGTATGTGAACTTTGGACTGTCTCTTGCTGAACCATGTTTTGGCTGTCACTGAGTCATTTGTAAAACAGACGTCTAGAATTGCCTCTCTTTCTTTATCTCTATTGTCCCATGCATGTGGACCCAGGCATTTCTCATATCCTGTTCTGTCTCTCCTGATATGAATATTCAGGTCCCCAATTATCAACACCAATTCATGTTATACAGCTTTATCTAGTAGGTCTTGCAACTGCTACCTGAATGCAATCTTTTCCTCCCTATCACAACCCCAATGTGGGGCATAAACTGAAATTATAAATATTTCCTTACCTTTACACTGGAGTTAGATTGCTATGAGTCTATCCCTTACTGTCTTCTGAAGACCTCCCTCACCACAATTCCCACACCATTTCTACTTTGTCCTCCCCCCTGAGTAGTAGACTGTGGATATCATGCCAAGTGGCTTGGCTGTACTTCCCTTCCATCTTGTCTCCTGAAAACTCAGGATGTCCAGCCTACTCCTTCCCATCATGTCATCCACCTCCAAGTGGCATCCTGTCAGTCAACCTATATTAAGGGTAGGAATCCTTAGTTCATGTTTGGGCAGTCTGGTTGGTTTGGGTCTATATTAGAACATCGAAGTTTCAAAACTTTGAATGTTCTAATATCGACCCCTATTCAACAAAAACTGAAAACATCGAACATACAGAACAGCAAATTTTTTCCTAGGGAAAAAAATTGCTGTTCCAAAACACATACACACAACACAAGCACACCAAACAAACAGCAATCCTCACACATACACCTAAAATCTTACACCTAACCCTACACTGAACTATACATACACCGCTAACTATCCACTTACCTTAACCCAAACCCTAAACCTAAGGTCCGTCACTATCGTACACGCACCTCACCCGTACACTAACCCTAACTCACCTACCCCACCCTAACCCTCATGTCCACATAATCGCACACTTACTTGACCCACGCCCTAACCCTAACTCACCTAAACTGCCCTAACCCTCATGTCCACACAATCGCACACATACATAACCTGCGCCCTAACCCTATCTCACCTAACCTACCCTAACCCTCACGTCTACACAATCGCACACATACCTAACCCGCACCCTAACCCTAACTAACCTAACCCGCACTCAATCGCACAATTACCTGAACCCGACCCGTAACTTTCCACCACAGCACTAAAAATCCTGAAGCAACAGAAACGGGCAACCAAATTTTTTCCCTAGGAAAAAATTTAGTTTTCTGTAGCTTCAATATTTTCAACGTTCACTGAATACGGGTTGATATTAGAACATTCAAAGTTTTGAAACTTCGATGTTCTAATATAGACCCGTTGGTTTTACATACAGTTTTTGCTCAGCAGAACTATCCCAGGTAATCCAGACTGGACAACTGTATACCAGTCGACCAGTAACTTATTGACCCAGGGCTACTAGGCTTTATGGGGGGCACACAGTCTGGCCAACAGAGGCATATATTCCTCTACTACTATTAGCATGTGTACCTGGCATAGGTTGGAGTTGGCTACATCCTCAAGCCACTTATCATGACCATTTTTGGTGACATCAAGCAACACAGCAAAATTACATAGAACCAATTTTTACAGCATTGATAGATTACAATTTGTGATCTATGTGCTCCTATCAAGAGGATACTGTACATAACAGCTGATGCCAAACTGATTTGTTTGTGCAATTTTTGTGCAATATATCTAGAGTCTATGCTGCTGCTGCCCTGTCTCCATTTAATTTTTGGGTTAGTATAAGGTGGAAACACCTAGCATGTTTTTGGGAGAACCCTCACTGAGACACAGTGAGAACTTGCAAACTCCACACAGGCACTGGTCGGAGGTCAAGACTGAATCATGTACCTTGTTCATGGGAGGTGAAGACCTTTACCATTATGTCAGCTGTGCCACAGTTTTATAACCACCATATGGCAAAAGGAAAAATGTGGACTTATTCAAAACAGCTTTTGCAAAAAGAAAATATTTTTAAACTTGGGAATTTATACCTGTGTCCTTTTCTCCTTGGCAAAAGAACTGTTTTAGGACCCGGTCTATCACTATATTGGGTTCACTAGACAATCCCAAAATACTGAAATGTCAAATCTCAGTATTTCGAGACTGAATAGTGTAAAGTGCAGTTACGCGAAACTGCACTATGTTGAATGTGGAAATGTCGAATCCGTTGTTGTGGTGTTGCGTTCATGACGTGCGGTGCGGTTTGTGGATTTATCTGGGGTTTCAGATAAGTGGCATTTATGTAAGGGTATTGGGTAGGGATTTTAGTGTGTATGAGTGTGTAGTGGTGGTTTTTGTGTATTTGTGACTTTAGTGTGACCTCGGAGTTAGTATATGTGGGGGGCTGATGTATGGGGCTTGCCCCCCTGCTTATAGGTAGGGTAGGTGTGTTTGTGTGTTATGTTGTGTTTGTGTGTGTTGTTTTGTTTGTTGTAGTGTAGTTAGGTAGGTGTATGTATGTGTTTATGTGTGTGTGTGTGTGTGTGTGTGTGTGTGTGTGTGTGTGTGTGTGTGTGTGTGTGTGTGAGTGTGTGTGTCTGATCGCAATTGTACTTTTCACAGTTTTGGGTTTTCGAGTATGTGGGTTTTCTACTATTCAGTTTCGAATACCGAAATTCGACATTTCAGTATTTCGAGATTGTCTAGTGAATCCCACTATATTACACAACATATTTAATGTTAATGTGTGGTGTACCTAAATTTAGAAATCAATCTTTTCATGTAGCTTTACGTTAGATGCTATATGTATTCCATTTAGAATATCCCACTAAAATATCAGTGTATAGACTTGCAACCTAGAAGCTAATTATTTCCTTTTATAAATTAACAAATGCTATATGTAAAACTTATACTCCACCAAGAGGTCAGAATACTCTCAGTTTTGTCTTCAACGGATACATAATCAATAAATATCAAAACAATATTCATTTTAATTATATACATGGTCCGTTTAAGCATCAATTAAAATAACATTTTTTTATTTCATTTTCTCAGAATAGACAAAACATGTTGATTCACTGTTTAATACTCAGAATTACTTATTTATTTTACATTACTGCAAATGTTCGCAAGAAACCATATCCTGAGTGTACCTGAAACTATAGTTGTGTTAAATCTTACCATAGGAGTAGATGTCCTTTTCTTCACTGCTGCAGTATTCTTTATTGTAGGGATCCCCTGCCCAGGATAGCCTGACACTCGGCCAGTATACCAAAGCCTTGTGATCTTGTATGCACTGTGTGTCACATGTATGCTCCCTGCTCAGAATGTAGGGCATAAAGGTGATGTACAGATGCAGTTACTCAGAACTGAATTGCCCCAGTTGAGAACAGCCTTTATAGGACAAAGGAGTCTATACATATCCATAAGGATAAAATGCAGAAGGAAAAAGGGAAACCTTTGGTCAGAAGTGATCCCAAAACAAAAAAACAGAAAAAGGGGGTTGGAGGGAGGGCACAAACACTGCAACAGTGAAGAGAAGGACATCTAATGTTATGATAATATTTTATACAACTGTACTATGCCCTTCTGTGTCACTGTTGCAGTTTTCTTTACCAAAGGGAGAGTACAAAAGCTCAAGAAACATAATGGAAGGTGGAAGTCTGAGAAGATCCTTCAATAAACCCATGAAAAATGGCTCTAAAAAAAAACCTGTCCCTAAAGACCATATCCAATTTATAATGCTTAGTAAAAGTATGGACTGAAGACCAAGTAGCAATTTCAATGATGGAATTAGTGTCCAACCCTTTGAGGAAGGCAACAGAAGAGGCAACAGCCTTATTGGAATAAACTTTAACAGAAGTAGACAGAGATTTGCTATGAAAAGAATAACAAAAAGAAATGGCCTTAGATATCCAAGAGGAGATGTTTTGCTTAGAGACAGCCAAACCAAATATTCTGGTTTGAAAAATACCTGAGTTGTCTATGCAAATCCAAGGTATGTAATACCTGTCACTTGCAGACTGAGGAGAAGAGAAAAAGGAAGGGAGTTATACAGATTGGTTCAAGGACAACTCATTCAGTACCTTGGACAAAAAAGAAGGATTAGTACTAAGGGACACCCGGTCCCTGTGGAAAACCAAAAAAGGAGGGATGGCCATAATGGCCTGAAGCCCAGAAACCTTCTGAGCAGAAGTAAGAGCGAGCAACAAAACAGTCTTCCAGGTACAGTGTTACAAAGAAGCTGAAGCAGAAGCTGCAGACTCAAAAGGAGCCTGAGTCAATTATTTCCAAAACACAATTAATGTCCCAAGGAGGAGGAATAGGTTTGCTTGGAAGCCTAAGATGCAGGACACTTTTAAGAAACTGTTTGACCTCAAAATGAGAAGCAAAAGGAGGATTCAAGGACTTGCAAGCAGAAATAGCTGACAAATGGGCCTTTACAGAAGAATAGGCCAAGCCAGACTGAAGCAACTCACACAAATAGGAAAAAGCCAAAGGGTTCCGGACTGAAAAAAGGGTCCTGGTTATAAGCATAACACCAGACAGAAAATCTTCAATTTAGATATATAAGATTTTTTGGATGCGGGTTTCCTTGCCTCTTCTAAATCCTTGAGCACGTTCTTAGAATAGAGGTACCAAAATGAGATCAGCTGGAGAGTAAACAACTGAGGCTGGACAAGCGCCCCTTGCCCTGTGTGAGGAGGTCCAACTAGTGAAGTAACTTATGGTGCTTGCCCCTGGCCAGATGAAGAAAAATGGGGAAAAGGGTACTGGTGATGATATCCTAAGAAAGTTATCCTAGATAACCTGGAAAAAGCATTAGATTTATTTGATTGTGATTATACGAAGGACATGTTTTTATATTAATAGGCACAACTGTTTTTCAATATGCTTTCATAATATAGTACCATAAAAAATAAAACAAGCATGTCTCCAAAGCCATGAGAAAGGTAACTACATGCAACATATAGGAAAAGCTTTATTGACCTCTAAATAGAATAAATGATGGACTGAGGGCTAGACTGACATATGATGCAGACAGAAGTTCATAGGTTCATAGGTAGGTACTAGGCTATCAGCCTGAGGGCCATAGCAAGCCTAGCCAACAATGTATTGGCTTTCGCTAACCATGTATTTTTAAATTCCTGTCCCTCTATCCAGCAGTGCCCCAGACATAATCCCAGGGGTGAATTTCCTATCACCCATCCACTCATCAAGGTTTTTCTTGAATAGTGCTAACGATGAGCTCTGCTTGATGTGGATGGGAATCTTGTTCCAGAGCATGGGAAGTCTCTGGGATACGAATCTATCCCTCCAGCAAGTCCTATTTATTGTTGTGGTTAGGTTTAGATCCCTAGAGCGTGTAGCTTGGGAAGATTGGGATTTCTTCAAGTGGAGTATATCTCCAATAATTCCGGGTTTTACATAGCTTTGTATGTCAGACAGAGGTCTCCCTGGAGTAAGTGGTATGCAATCGAGTAGAGTTTGAGTTTCTTGAGCCAGTCAGCATAGGGAAATTGTTTGAGGTCAGAGATCCTCTTGGTGAAGTACTTTGGGGCCTCTCAAGTTGTTGTAGGAGTCTTGTGAGGTACATTCCAAATGGGGCATTGTATTCAATGAGGGGTCTGATAAGTGATGAGTAGAGGGGAACAATTACTTCCTTATTTCTAGATGCAAATCCTTTCGTGATTAAGTGTGCCATGTAGAAAGATTTTCTGACCACTGTGGCAATGTGTTATCAAAGGAGAGGTTACTATCCACTTGGGTCCCAAGGTCTCTTATTACACTTTCTGTGTTAAGTGAACTTCTCCCTATTTAGTAGTTTATGGGTACCGTGTTTTTGCCAAAGGGGATAGCAATGCACTTTTTGGCATTTAGTTTGAAGCCATGATTTTGACACCAGATGTCAGTTTCAGTGAGGCTCTTTTGCAGGATGTCTACGTTGGCAGGGGAATCAATAATGGCACCCAGTTTACAGTCATCTGCAAACTTGGTTAGCCACAGACCCTTGGTGTTTGCTTGTACTTTGGAAAAGTATATACCGAACAGTAGGGGGCCCAGGACTGAACCCTGTGGTACTCCACTTGTCACTGGTTTGGAGTCGGATCTGGAGTAAGCAACTCTTACCATGTGGGTTCTGTCCATGAGCCAGTTGGCCACCCATTTCGTGATGTAAGGGTTTATGTTAAGGTTGCTGAGTTTATCAATGATTCCGGAATGAGGGATAGTGTCAAAGGCCTTAGTGAGGTCCAGGTAGGCTGTGTAGACTACCTTGCCCTCGTCTATGGCCTTTGTAACTGTTTCAAAGAAGTCAACCAGGTTTAGGAGACATGACCTACCTTTTACAAATCTGAATTGGGTAGCATCCAGAGTTTGTAGGTTACCTATATCTTTGTTTATGAGTTCCATGATGATACGCTCCATGGCCTTGCAGACCAGGCTTGTCAGGCTAATAGGCCTATAGTTCCTGGGGTCCGTGGTGGTTCCTCCTTTGTGGAGTGGGATAACTGTTGCTGTGTGCCATTCTATGGGCACATAGCCTATAGTGAGGCTGTGGTTGAACATGAATTTTAGGTCAGGGGCTAGTTCATTTTGGAGTTCGTGTAAGATGCAGCCTGGGATGTTGTCCAGTCCCATGGATGCTGTGTTTTTGGCTTTAGAGAGTGCTGTTTTTACCTGAGTGTTTGTGATTTCCGGGGCTCTACAACCATCTGGTATAGTTATGGGCCCTTTGGGGGGTGAGGGGGGAGTAAAGTTTGCACTGAACCTATCTGCCAATATGTTGGCAATATCAGTTGGCTCTGTAAATTTTGTGCCGTTCTGATGCAGTTCAGTGCAGATCGGGGTGTTGCCATGGAGATTCTTGACATAGCTAAAGAATGCCTTGTGGTTATCTTTGGAATCAGTGGCAATTTTCCTTTCAAAATTAGCTTTGGAGGATTTTATGAGAGATAGTTGCTTACTGTGGCTCATTAGTGAGTTTCTCCATACCTGGGTTTTTACTGTCTTTTGCAACAGTTTCTTCCTTCTGTTGTAGAGTTTGTTGATGGCAGGGGACCACCAGATCAGCTTCCTTTTTTGGAGGATAAGGTCTTGGTTTTGTTGGGGATAGCGCGATCCATACACTCATGCAGTTGCATGTAGAGTGCATTTGTGTAGGATTCAGCAGTCGTGACTGTATTGACTATGTTATCCATCTGCAGGGGTGTCAAGAAGTTAGTCACCTCAGCTTTGAGGAGCGTGAAGTTCGCTTTGGAAAAATGTTTTACTATGGTTTCCTTGTGTGGGGGTGGGGTCGGGATGTGGATATCTATGGTGATTAGCTTATGGTCTGATCTAACCAGCGAGGAGTTGATCTTGGGCATTGAGCACTGGTCACCCATGTTGGCAATGACCAAGTCCAGAATATTGTTGCCCCTGGTGGGGGCATTGACAAGTTGGTCCAGGGCATTAGAGTTTATGAACTCCAGGAATCATTGAGCCAGGGGGTTAGTACAAGAGTAGTTTTCCCAGTTAATGTTAAGGTAGTTGAAATCGCCCATAACTATGGTGATTGGTAGGACCCTTATTTTCTCCAATGTCCCCAGGAATGAGTAGTGAGCCTCCTGAGTCATGGTGGGGGATCTATAGCAAGCTACAATTTGGAACACATCTTAGCCCTGGGTTAGTTGCACTTGAATGATTTTAGAGGCATCATACTTTGCAACTAGTCTGGAGGTGTGGATGTCCTTGATGAATATGGACATGCCTCCACCCTTTGTGTTTCGGTCTGGGTTTTGTGGCTGAAGTGTGTGGAATGAGTTATAGCCTGGTAGTGCTGGGGTGCTCTCGGGAGCCTTGAACCAGGTCTCAGTCACTACACAGATATCGATGTTCACCATTTTGAGGAGTGCCTTGAGGGAGTGCATTTTGAGGTTTAGACTCCTAGCATTGAGTAACATTGCCCTCAGTTTTTTGTTTCCTGTATTTCTTAAGGTGGTGGGTTTGTTTTTTGAGCCTTGCCTAAAAAAAGGCACTATAGGGGTGGCAAGAGCCTTGGCCAGTATTCTGAATCCCAGGGGTGACAGGTGCAGGTCATCTCTGGCGAAGCATCATGGCCTGTTGAGCATGTCATCCCAGGCAGAGAGGTACTGGATCCCCTTTGAATGACACCAGAAACTTAGACAATTGTTGAAATTAATCATCTTGTCCATGTACTGTGGTGTCATTTTTGGTAAAGACAGGATGCTACTCAGGGGTAGGGTCATACCTGCTTGGGCTACAAGATTGGAGAGGCCCTCCATGTCTCTTTTCATATAGTCCAGGGAGGTACGTCTTAGGTCATTAACACCAACATGGACTATGACAGAGTCATATTTGTACCTGCCATGTAGTGACCTGAGTGCGTGCGTTATATGGCGGATTCTGGCACCCGACAAGCAGTTGACAGTAACCTTCTCTTTGCCCAGCCTAGTGAGTGGGACATCAGTGTGCCTGACTATAGAGTCACCTATCACATGTATTTGGTATGTCGTTTTGCCTTATGTGCTATGGTTGTGTGGCACACTGAGTTTGTGGGCTATGTGTTGCTCGGAGTGTGTTGGTAGGAGGAGGTTGCTTGTGTGTCTGCTTTGGAGGTCTCTGTTGCTTAGGCAGGTTAAGATTTTTGGTCAGAGCGTCCATATAAATCTTGGTGTTTCTATGTGTGGGTTTTAGAGGTGTTGGTTTGGTTTGTCTATGTGTTGTGAGTGGGGTGTTGTGAGTTGGTACCTTTGCCTCTTGACTGTGTGTCCCAGTCTTGTTTGGAGAGAGCTTTGCCTCTAGATTGGCTGTATAAGTGCATCTCTCGCAAGTGTTAGTGTTTGTTGGAAGGAGGAGAGGGTTGTCTGTGTACATAAGGCAGTTGTAACATTGTCTCAATATGCACAGGCTCATCGGGTAGGCAGGAGAGTAAACCAGGAGCTGTCTCTTGGACATGCCTGAATAAGAAGGGAAGTATAAAGAAGATTCCCTTCTGGTTGATGCGGAGGTTGATTACTTAGTGCTACCATAGATTTAGAATAAGTACTGAGCTGAATGGTGTGGGTTTGAGTGCTTTAGGTTGAAAGTTCTAAGAAAAAAACTGAAGAGCAGACTTTGTGGAGCAGGGAACAGTTAACCCCAGCTAACTGGTCCTGCACGGTGTGCAAACCCACACAAAAACAGATAGGCTGCTCAAAGCTCCCCACTCTCACTGGTGAACAGAGAAACTTCCTTCTATTCAAGTAAGGTATGGGCCAACACAAGAACTACCAAACAGTCCTGCATACAGCAAACTCTGAAAACCAGACTATACTAGCTTCAGGAGGCAGGATAGAGTATAGGATAGCTTCTTTTTTTTTTTTTTAAAGATTAAGGCAGTAAAGACAAAATAAACACTTTAAAACACAGGAAAATGGCTATTGGACTTGAGTGTGTAGCCTACAACAGTTAAAACAGTTTAAATGCTATAAAAAATGAGTTTAAAGTGCAAAACAGCAAGTAAAATTTACTGTTGGAATCGGCTTTTTTTGTATCAAATAAATGCTAGAAACTTAGCATTTAGGCGGAATTAGCAAAAATAGCAAGAAACAAGCCAAAAAAAGTACTTAAATCAAACCAAAGTCTCTCCTTTCTCTTTCTGCTGCTGTAGGACTCTGCAGATCACCTGGGCAGGTTCTCGCTGAGCTGATACAAGCACAAAAAAATGCGCAAAAGTGGGGTTTTATAGCAGGAAGATAGAGAGGATAGAAATTAGTCCAAAATGGTCAATAGACTACAAATTCTAGGCTGAAAACCTCTCCTCCAGGGACAGATAGGCTGCTCAAAGCTCCCCACTCTCACTGATGAACAGAGAAACTTCATTCTATCCAAGTAAGGTATGGGCCAACTCTGGAACTACCAAACAGTTCTGGATTCAGCAAACTCTGAAAACCGGACTATACTAGCTTCAGGAGGCAGGAAACAGTATAGGATAGCTTCCTTTTTTTTTTTTTTTTTTTTTTTTTTTTAAAGTTTAAGTCAGTAAAGTCAAAATAAACCCTTTAAAACACAGGAAAATGGTTACCGCATTTGAGTTTGTAGCCTACAACAGTTAAAACAGTTTAAATGCTTTAAAAATGAGTTTAAAGTGCAAAACAGTAAGTACAATTTATAGTTGAAATCGGCTTTTTTGTATCAAATAAATGCTAGAAACCTAGTGTTTAGGTGGAATTAGTGAAAATAGCAAGAAACAAACTAAAAAAGTACTTAAATCAAGCCAAAGTCTCTCCTTTCTCTTTCTGTTGCTGTAGGACTCTGCAGATCACCTGGGCAGGTTCTCGCTGAGCTGATACAAGTGCAAAAAATGTGCAAAAGTGGGTTTTTATAGCAGGAAGATAGAGGGGATAGAAATTAGCCCCAAATGGTCCATAGACTACATATTCTGGGCTGAAAACCACTCCTCCAGGGACAGATAGGCTGCTCAAAGCGCCCAACTCTCACTGGTGAACAGAGAAACTTCCTTCTATCCAAGTAAGGTATGGGCCAACACAGGAACTACCAAACAGTCCTGGATTCAGCAAACTCTGAAAACCAGACTATACTAGCTTCAGGAGGCAGGAAACAGTATAGGAAAGCTTTTTTTTTTTTTTTTAATCTTTAAAGAAGTAAAGACAAAATAAACACTTAAAAACACAGGAAAATTGCTATCACACTTGAGTGTGTAACCTACAACAGTTAAAACAGTTTAAATGCTTTAAAAAACGAGTTTAAAGTGCAAAACAGTAAGTAAGCACAATTTACAGTTGAAATTGGATTTTTTTGTATCAAATAAACACTAGAAACCTAGTGTTTAGGCAGAATTAGTGAAAATAGCAAGAAACAAGCCAAGAAAAGTATTTAAATCAAACCAAGTCTCTCCTTTCTCTTTCTGCTGCTGTAGGACCCTGCAGATCACCTAGGCAGGTTCTCGCTGAGCTGATAAAAGAATAGGAAGTTACCACTCTTCCAGATTCTAGCCAAAGTGAATTTATATCAGACAGCTCAGCTGTGATTGAGAAAAACAGAGGGTTATAACAGTAAAAAGTTCCTATTGCTTTTGTTATTTATTAAGAAGAGTTAAGAGCTAAACCAGGAAACAGCGAAAGCTGTTATGTGACTGAAATATTTAAGATTAAAAAGTTTTTACTTTTGCGGTAAAGACCAAGTAAAAAAAACATCAGGTTATATAAAATCAAAACATTCATGGTTCACTTCTTGGTTAACTAGTAATGGCTAATCTGACATAAAAAATAATGTTTTGTTATTTATAGTAGATTTAAGAACAGATGTGTTATTTTTAGGTTACTGTGTCACAAAACTGCAGATCATGTCTTATGCTTATTCAATAAATTATAAAGAAAAATTATGTCTTACAAGGACCATCAATGTTGATAAAGTTTATGGGTAGACATAGAGGTACCTTCATTCATGTAGGAGGTGGTAACCAACAAGATTAATAAATTATTTCAAGCCAGCAGGAACCAGAGTGTAATAACCGTATCCAAATTATTTTACATATATGCATATGCAGGTTTTCAAAAAAAGGTTATTTTTTATAATTCATTTTTTCACTCTTTTTAATTTCTCCAAGTCTATTGGGTTTCTAGTACCATTACGGGAATGAACCCCATTTCTAAGTCAAAGTTTGATTAAATTTCATAAAATGAGTATTGTTTCAATCTTTGATGTTAGTCAGAAGTGCTTATACAGCACCCGCAATGTGCCCAGTACTGACTCTTTCTGTAATTCATACGGAATTACATGTATCGTTAATATATCAAAGTACGATTGTAATTTTTTTTTTATAAGACCCATTGCTCCTACTGCTACTATTGGGACTGTATGGGTATCCTTCTTCTATTGGAGATGTCTGGGTATCCTTGTTCTACATTGCTATCATTTCTGCCTGCAAATCCTGGTATTTATGACTTTGTGTCTCTCTGCATGTAAAACACTGTAGTCACTGGGTGTAGCAATTTCAGTAATGAATACTACTTTTGTCTTCTTTTCATGGTCTAGTATATCTATTTTTCTCACATCTAGTTTTTAATTATTGCTAATGGGTGATCCCATATGATATAATATTCATTATTTTCTATAATGCTTTGTGGCTCATGTTTCCAATGTTTTTCAGCTACTTCAGTATTATAATGTTTGCTCAATGCCCAATGCTTACAGTTGTCTGTTTCTCCCACATGTTCAATGGACGTTGTAAAATAATGTGTACATAGTTTACTATCTTGGGTTGCCAATATTAACCTTCATCATTTGGCTTAAATTCACCTCTCCTTAACCATTCCTGCATTCAATCCTGATCAACATGAGGTTGTTCCAAGGGTTTTCCATACTTGCAACTTTAGTTATGCATTTTCTGCATTTCTTGCCCCTCATCTGATCCTTCACCTTATAGTCTTTCTTTTTTTTTTTTGGCACATTCAGTTGCTGCCTGATTGTTATCTACTTCTGGTTTCATTTCCATTCCTGCTTTACACTGATATACTTCTGCTAAACTAAGCAGGGGAGTCATCTTAGACTTCTCCTAATATTTTAAAACTTTCATTTCATTTGGGTCTTATGAGGTCAGGAAATATGTATGCAGTCCTACGATTGCAGATCTATACATGTAATAATTTTCAAGGACTTCCATATCACCTTCAGAATGGGGAATATATAGTCTTGGTATACACTGATTTTTATAAATAATTTGAGAAACATGAAGCATCCTTCTTTTTTCCTGTCCAACTGATCTAACACCTTTTGGGCCAGTCAGTCACTCCAAAACTGTAAAGACAGGAAGAGCAAATTGGTTTATAGCTTGCACTTTGTTCCTAGATGTCAGCTCTGTTTTCAGTATTAATTTTAGTCTTCTAAAATATTCCTTACTAAGTTTTAGTTGCAGTTGTTATGTTTTACTGTTTATCCTTCATCAATTCCCACATATGTATACACTCATCTTGCTCAAGTTTTATTTATATCACATTCCTGTTTCAGGCTGACGTTTTCATGGTGCTGCAGTTTTCCTGCTTTAAAGGTTGTTTTTGCACATTTATCAAGACCAAAAGACATTTTTATATCATCTGAAAAAGTTTTGACCACTCGCAGTTGTGCTTTTAGTTCCTCTTCTGATGAACTATACAGCTATAAATTATCCACAAAAAAGATGTCTTTACATTTTGTTGTTTTCTGGGAGCCAACAACAGACAGTTTAATGGATTAAGGGAAAGCCAAAAGAGCAGTGGTGATAAAGAATCACCCTTGAAATATCCTAATTTGAATTTTTATCCCTGGAATAATAATTTGTCCTTTATTATGGCTTAACTGCAAAATGGTTTGCCATTGTTTCATGGTCACTGTAATGTAATCAATCACTGTAGGGTGTATCTTGCACATTTTTAAAAACTGTTTTATCCATGGATGTGGGATACTGTCAAATTATTTTTTGTAGTCTATCCATGCCCTACTTTGAGTCTTCCCCATTTTACAGTTTACCATTATGACTTTATTTAACAACAAATTATTCTTTGCTCCAGATTACTTTTTTTTGTTACCCTTTTGTTCTAGTGTCATGACTGAGTTTCTTCTAAATGACTATAAACTCTGTCTGCATCAATTCCAGTGTATAGTTTATATGTTGTTGGAAGGCAAGTTATTGGTCTATAGTTTTTAGGATAGCTTGCAGGTTTGATCTTAAGTAGGAGTATTGTTTTTCCTGTTGTTAACCAGGTTGGTGTCTGTTTGGGGTGCCCATATAAATAGTTCTTACTGATGGATAAATTGTCATGTAAAGATGTTAATACTTTTGGCCAGAAGTTAGGTATTGCATATGGGTCTGAGGTTTTCCATTTAGGAGCTTTTCTTAACTTTCTTTCAATTTCTCTAGCTGTTACTTGATCCCATGTCATACCCTGTACATTTGAACTTCTTATACTTTCTCTTACTTCTTCTATCCATTCAACATCTTTGTTTTGCTCCACAGGATCTTCATAGATATTTCTCCAAAATGTATCTATTTCTTCTTTTTTTGGTGGTGTTTCAATGCCTTTTGCCTTGTTTCCCAATTCTGTATAAAACTTTTTTTGGGTCATCAGTACATTGCTTATTTTATACTTTTCCTTTATATTTATCTGCATATCTAAGTATTTTCTGCCTGTGCTGATATTTCAGTTTATTATTTGTGACAGTGCACAATAGATCCTGATCTGTCCTGACACTTGTCATTGTTTTTATCAGGTCTGTCATTCTAAGTATTCTTATTAATCGGTTCCCTCTTCTATACTCTTCTAATAATTACACTTCTTGTCTTAACTGCTTTATTGTTTTCTCTATTCAATAGTTCCGTGATGGCATTTGATTTCTCCCCTTCCTTTTTCTTATTGCCCTGTGTTTTTGTGGCAAGAATTTATCTGCTATTGATTTAGCTGCACAGTAATATTATCATATTTACTTCTGTTATAGCGCATGAATTTCTGTGAACAGTCCTAATTACTGTGTTCATTTGTTTTATTCGACTTCTAACTTTTTATGATGAGCTTGCCAATTATTTATGAAAAAAATGGTCATGAGGAAGCAAATAGTGTGAACAGCCCCATAGTTAAATTAGGATTCAAACTTAAATGATACTTTGTTTTTGCAGTTTCCCATTTTTTTAGTTACAGACCTTTTATTAGGAATTTCACCAGTGACAACAATCAAAAGCTTCTTTGTTATATATATAACATCTGCAAACAAGACAAGGATAAAAACATACCCCTGCCTTAGTAACTGATAAAAAAGAGATATAAATTTCAATAGAAGAAAAAGTGTTAACATAAAAACTCATATCCTAATACTTATCTACACACCAGAATGACATACATGTAACAGGTTACCAAACATTCCTTAATAATAATAATAATAATAATAATAATAATAATAATAATACTAATAATATCTTACAACATTGATAGTGTTTTTCCACTTAATCTAGGGGTTGCCTAGAAGATCTGATGAAAGACATCAGTAGTAAGATATTTTCTGAGTGGGTTGTCAAATACAAGACCCTGTTGCATGTAGGTCTAACAGATACTGCTTGTAAAAAAACCTCTGGTGACTTTGAATGAGCTTTAGTGATCCAGTATATTTACCTTTCTGCAGATATTAAGAATATTGTTAAAAAAAACTATTATCTATAAATTATTGGGACAAGAATAATTTTTTACATCTAAAACTGCTTGCAATTTTAAGAATGTATTTGAATCTGTTTACAATAATGATGCAGTGGTTATTATCCCTAAGTATGGTACTACCCGTTGTGGTTACTGTAAGCAATACCCATATATTTTGGACGGCAAAGCTTTAACCCTTGAAAACATATTAAATTCCAGCATATTTTTATTAAAAGGCAATTGCTCTTCCAAAGGTGTTGTATATATAGCTAAGCACTCAGTATGTTCTGTGTTTTATGTTGATAAAAACAAGTGTTCCTACATAAGAGAATTTATGAGCACTGTTATGATATATTGAATAAAAATGAGAATAACTCCTTATACAAGCATACTTTATTATGCTCGACATACAAAAAAAATTACTTTGCTAATTTGGAACAAGTTAAACAAAATCCTTGTGATAGTGATTGGGTAGTAGTTTTGGAGTTGAGAACTACTTTGGCAGCTCAAGCTATATGCAAATACCTTTCCTGGTTTGAACAAGCACATTTCTATTCAACCTCTACTTCAGCTGAAAGCTATAAAATTGTAATAAAATATATCTTATTTTGGGCTGTTTTACATTCACTTCTGTATTCATTATGTCATATTTTATTACCATTCATGTCATGCAATTTATTTCATTCAGGTTTGGTTCCTTTAAGAATTGTGTATCACATATTTTAATTAATTAATGATTAACAGTTTGTGTGTATATAAGAAAGTCTGTTACCTATGGTAGTATTCTGATGAAGTCCCCCATTTGAGGTGACGAAGATGTTTAATAAATCATTTGGTTACTATTTTGGTTGATTCAAATCCATATCCTCATAACACCACACCATGTTTTTAACTTGTCTTTGTTGTTTTTGTGGTTTTGGAGAAAGGAACTATGGATTTGTTGAATGAGATTCCCCCTATATACACTCCTGTTGACAGAGATGAATTTAGCAGACTTTTCTTGGAAGTATTCTTTGTGAAATGGGACCTGAACAGATTAATTGAACTGTTCTTGCAAGTCGTGGGTGAGAAGAGAACATTACTTTGTCAAATAGTCCCACCTCTTCTTTTCCAGCTCCAGGACATACAAACACACATGAGGCTTCCAACAATGACCCTGGGTTATTCACTGCTTCTAATACATTGGATTTTCATTTTTCATCTAAAGGAGAGTCCATCAGATGGACGGTTTCTTAGTGTGAAGCTTGTGCTAGGTCTAATACAGCAACCATGGATATTGAAGGTACTGTATCTAACCAGCTTACTTATGCAACAGTTTCAAGCCTGCCTTCTGTGGTTAATGGGCAGACTCGGGTTACACAGTTCCTTCTTCAAGTAAGGGAACTATTTCTGCTAATGATTTTATGAATAATCGTGAAGAGACCTTTTGATTTTAATTATGTAATGGTCAGGACTTTTGGCTTTAATAATTTTAAGAAGACTCAACTTTCTGTGCAGGTTCCTACATGCCACCAGGGTCTATATTATAACAGTGAATGCTTAAAAAATGTATAATCTATCCCTCAAAAAAATGAAAACACAAAATTCCAAACAAATGGAACAACAATTTTTTTTCCCAGGGAAATAAATTGCTGGTTCGCAAAACAAAAAAATCACAAAATAAAGTTTGGGGCTTTGCCCCCACACCCCCCCCCACTTAAATATACCAACTCCGAGATCGCACCACAGTGGAGGAAACGGCAAAGTCCTGAAAATGGCCCCTGGGGAAAACAATTGCTGTTCCATGTATTTGCGATTTTGCCATTTCAACATTTAGCTGTCGATTAAACAGCATTCACTATATTAAGCATTCACTTACTTAATAGGGAACCATGCCACAATATGTGATTGTTGAAAGACATGATTGGTTTATTGTAGAAAACAATTAATTAAAGTCAAGACTTTACAAATAGACAACAGTTACTTGTGACATTTTTTAAGCTGAAAATAGTGCCATAAGGTCTTCAAGTGTTTAACTTTCCTTTTGGGTTAGTTTATCATAGTGAGAGTTATGTTTATTTTATTAGTATGTTTGATCATCATGGTTTTGAATTAATGGAAACGTTGATTAGATACAATTATGTTAACATTTTTATACCACTAGCTGAAGCAGAGAATTTAAATTTGGAAATTCAACAGGATTTAATTTTTGAACAACATAAAAGTTTTTATATGAAGGTATTTCATAATGTTGATAGGAAATGTGATGTATTTCAAAGGATCAAAATAAACTATTAAGGGATGTCAAACAATATGATAACAATGAGGCTTACTCCATTAAAATTATCAAACTTCTACCAAGTTTAAATAGTCTTATCCTATGCATGATCATGAGAATTTTACAAGTGATATAGGTGATTCTCGAATGGAGGGTGACGTTGAATATGTTTCAGATGCAGTTTCAGAAGTGGAGCATTACATTTCCACTTCTTTTAACTTTGACAGAATTCTTTGACCCTTTGTAGGTCAGATTGGCTGGCAAGTCATTTTAAACCATTTGTGGATCCAGGGCCAAGTACATCGACAACTCACCCAGTAATTCACAACAACCATTACCCCAAGAAAACAAAGGGAAAGAAGAGGAAGTAATTTTGGAGGAGAATGGAGTAGTTGGCTCTTATATGGGCTGTGATGCCCCTGCACTGGCCCAGTAATCAAGGAGCCTCAGTCCTCACCACTAGCAACAGCTAGGGGGTGTACACACTAGGAGGATGACAAGTACACACACAGTAAAGTCCAATTTCCCTTAAGAGCACTCAGCGATCACAGTCAGTCTGGGTCTGGTTTCTTCCTCTTTCTCCATATCCCAAATAAGACTCCTCACTGGCACATTTATAGAGTACAGATCTCAGCTGAGTGGCCAAGCTAAGACCTTCAGCACCCTCTCTGTCCATGCCCAAGTAGCTAGCACACACACACTTTGAGATTTGATTTATATACAAGCACACACATACACACACACACACACACACACACACACACACACACACACACACACACACACACACACACACACACAACTGGGGAAGGCTGGCACAGGTTTACTAGCTATGCCCTCTTCTGCCCAGACTATAAGGTAGCTCCAGCTACCACCAGCCACTACTTATCAGCTACTTAAGGCCCTTAACAAAGGGTATCCAATTATACTGTATAATGTTACTATTAATCCAAATGGTAGTCTGACCAAGAGCAAGGCTATTTAGGAGTGGCTTGTACGTTGTCACCAAATATGTATGCAAGTACTCTTAGAGATTAAATATGTCTCACAAATATCAGCCAGAAAGATAGGTTTAAATATATTTAATAATAAATAATAAAAGAACAAGACAATACTCAGTAAACAAACACAGTTACTTCAGAGTTCAAAATCACAGAAAATATTTAAAACAGCATTGCAGGACAGTCTCAAATAAATACAGAAAACATATAAACTAATATTTACTATATTCCTAACTATATCTAAAAGAGTTACTATGCCCTAAAACTTACTTATAGCAAAGCAAGTGCAGATGTGATGATGAGTGGATATTTCCAGGTCAAAGACAAAATACAAAATGCCCATTCTCTCTCTGAGAGAGTTCTTAAATTATTATCAATATTACTGCTGGGTTAGCTTATAGGACATCACTTTTTGTCACCTGACTTTAATTCCCAAGCTACCCCCATTGTCAGAAAGTACAAGCATTTTAGCATCTCTCTGTGAAAAATACAGATGTCTCAGATGTTTGCAGATCTTGAAAGTCATAAAACAATAAAATATTTCTGCATCTCAAACCTAATAATTACTTCTCTTCCAAAACAGTACAAAAAACTTCTAGCTTTAGACATTGTGTCTGCTACACTGAAACTGAGAGATAACTTTTATAGCGCAACCATAAAACAATTTAATTTCAACTTATTTTCTTGAAATTTTGCAAGTTAACTCTGTATGTTCCAGTTTCTATTAAAACATATACATCTGCACATGTATATAGTTTATATACATTTCTGTTCTTTTCCAGTAGGGTACACTGTGGACACATTCTTGAAACTCAATACTGTACAAACCCTGTTCCACACATACTTCTGTACCAGTAGTTTAATACACAGATAACATATATGTCTAATACATTTGGTAACCCAAGCAATGGCATCATGCTGGTATTCACAAATGACATATAACTATTTACCAAATTCCAGCTAGCTGGGCTGGTGGTATTTCCCTTGTGTCACATGGCCACCACATTTTTATGATAACCCTGTTACCAATGAACATTTTTGTCTTTTCCAAGCAGGGTTTAAATTTGTACCTACAAGAAATTCTGACATAGCTGATTCTTTAGCCAAGGTAAAATTATTTACTTGGAAATTAAATTTAGCCATCTATTTTTATGATAAGAATAAGGATGATGCATATGCTGCTCCAACTATTGATTGTGGTAATAATATTAAGAAGAAGGGTACTTTTAGTCTTCTGCAACATCCCATTATTAATGTAGTTGAAAAGGCAGTGATTGATGACATTTATGATATACAGATTAATTACCCTAACTTATCTTAAGAAGAACTGGTTCTTTTAGAAAGTTCATGTAAGTATAGGTCCCTACGTATAATGAAATGGACAATGGGGGTGGAACTTTTCTTTTTAATTCTATTGATTATTCCAGTGCTATGTTCAATATTTTATACAATACTCATACTTACACCCTGTTTAGAAGAATGAAATAAATATAGTGTATGGTAGAATCAATTCATATTGTAAAGTTTTTTTGTTTAATCAAAGAATTGATCTTGAGACCTATAATTTTTTGAAAATTTCTAAGTCCATTATACTAATGATTTTGGGCATACCCAAAATTCACAAAGATAGAAATCCCCCATTTAGACCAATAGTTGCTGCTCAGGGTTCAAAGATCTACCCTTTGCCTCTTCTAGTAGATATATGGTTAAAGCCTATTTACAATATGGTGACCCCATTTACTAAAACACTCATGGGATTTTTTAGGGCAACTTTAGAATTATCTATGGAGAGATAATTAAATTTTTCTCACAAATGATGTCATGGATTTATTTACCATTACAACTAATGATGAGGGACTTGAATTTTTTCATAATAGTCTGATAGATTGCACATTCTTTCCAATGATAAAATTAATCTAATAGTAGAAATTACTTTTCTAGTCTTTAATAATAACTACATCTTCTTCTAAGGTGAATTATTAAAAAAACAGGATAGTAGCTATGGGGTCATCTTGTGCCTTGGTATATGCCAACCTTGTTTTACTAACTTGGGAAAAGAGGTATTTTTAATTCAGCATTTTTTAAATATGGTAAACTATATCTTAGGTTTTTGAATGCCATATTCATATTATGCGATGGTCCTGAGTCTCAAATTATACAATTATTGGAACATCTGAACAAGGTGACTTTTTTAAGATTTACTTCCAGTTATGAAAATTGTAAAATGAATTATCTGGATACATGGATTATACATATTGAAGGTGGTTTTAAATCAAAAATTTATAGGAAGCCAACTTTTTGTAATTTCTATCTCCACTTTTCTAGTTGTCACCGCTTATATCAGGAAAGGAGCCTAGTTAAAGGCAAATATATTAGAATAACTAGGATGACCTCACAAAAGGAGGGGAAAACCACAGGATTAGATACTGTGGCTAATATGCTCTTTGTTAGAGGTTACCCAGAAGATCTGGTGAAAGACATCAGTAGTAAGGTATTTTCTGAGTGGGGTGTCAAATACAAGCCCCTTCTGGGTGTAGGTATAAAAGATACTGCCTGTAAGAAAACCTCAGGTGGCTTTGAATGAACTTTAGTGATTCAGTATAATTACTTTTCTACAGATATTAAGAACATTGTTAAGAAAAAATGGAATATTTAAGTGCAAAACCTATGATGTATAAATTATTGGGAGCAGAGCCATTTTTTACATATAAAACAGCTTGTGATTTTAAGAATTTATTTGATTCTGCTCACAGTAATGATGCAGTGTTTCTTAGAGCTAAGTATGGTACTACTCATTCTGGTTACTGTAAGCAGTGCCCATATATTTTGGAGTACAAAACCTTAACCCTTGACAAAATATTAAATTCCAGGGTATTTTTATTAAAAGGCAATTGTTCTTCCAAATGTGTTGTATATATAGCTAAGTGTTCAGGATGTTCTGCATTTTATGTGACCAAAACTGAGCATTACCTATGTAAGAGAATTTATGAGCACTGTTATGATATATACAATAAAAATGAGAACAGCTCTTATACAAGGATACTTTATTATGTTCAACATACAAAAGACTATGGCCAGGATTCAGTAATGCTCCATGTAAGGCTAAATAAGTCTTACACGGAAACTGCAGCCTGGGAGTATGATGTCAGTGCACCATGCATATTCATGAGGGCGTGCTGACTCAACTCTATGGCTGACACAGAGCGTGCACAAGTGCAGGGGGTGTGTCAGACTGCCGAGCTGTCCAAATATCCATGCCCCTGCAAGTGCCTAAATCTGCAAATGTCACCAGACATGAGCGAGTCTGCTCAAATGTTATATCCCCAACACTACACTCCCCCACATTCTAAACCCCTGTACAAATATAATAAAATGTAAAACTTTTTTTTTTTTATTATTCCCGATATAGTTGCCAGTATTTGCGCGTGTGTGCACAGGTTTGCCCATTGCTTAGCTACAGTTAGCAGTTTAGACATCGAAGAGGGTAATAAACTACTTATATGCAAATTAAGACAAATAGCAATAGTGTAGTGGTAGAGCCTTCACACAGAGAGGAGCCATTCCCGGTTTGAGTCCCACCACTCCCCTTTCCATTTTCTGTAGGAAATTTGTGCATAAAAATAATTCCTGACATTTACCTTTTAAATTTTAGTAAAATGCATTGAAATGGCCTATGTAGTAGTGAACGATATTTTATTTATATATATATATATATATATATATATATATATATATATATATATATATAAAAGAAGGTGAAATGGTCATGTATACTGATGAATGCATAAGTAACGTATCTTAAGCAATGTGAAGCACTGCTAAGCAATGTTTACCAGTATTAAGCACATTTAAGAATAATTGCCCATAACTTAGCACTGCTTTAACAAGCACAACGGCTTTGCGTGGAGCTACGCATCGCACCAATTAGCGCAATGTCGGGCAACATCGGGCAACATCAAGCAAGGTAGAGCAATGTGGGCAAAGTTGAGCAAAGTTGGCTAAACACAGCCACACCTTCTAGCCGGTCAAGCCAGTAGTAAAATAAAAAGCAATGACAGGCCTCGAATCCATGATACTGTGCACCATAATCACAGTACTGAACCACTAAGCCATGACAGCTTTTGCTGTTCATGCACTGTCAACATACATATACATATAAATCAAAGTTTACTCAGTGCTAAGCAGGTGTGCACTCAGCTGAGAATTTTCAAATCTGACCAATCACAAATAAGTGCGAGAAATGAGGCATATTTAAGCTTCATAGGCATGCATACTTGCCATAACTGGTTGTAGCTCCCATCTGCAGGCAGCATGGCTGGTGTTGGAGAGGGCTCTCACTTTTGAGCACTACGCTGGGGCACTGAGGAGTCAAAAGTGATGGTTTGGCTCCTTGTTCATAATCATGATGCCAGACTCCTGCAGGGTCATTTCCAGGGCACTGAATACAAAGCAGAAGCCTAGAACCGTCTCGCACATGATCTCACCAGTGCCACAGGTGTCCCTCAGACTGGTGAGCAGGTCAGACACCACTACGCAGACCTGAAGAGATGCAAGCAGGACCAATTGAACCATTGGATACAGGAGGTCCATGGGATGCACAATATCTCACTACTCAGTAGGTAGCCATGGAATGGAGTATGTAAGAATTGCTATTGTACTCGATATTATGGATAGGTATATGTCTCAATATCACTTCATTTACTTCACAGCTACAGGTGTCCGTGCTGCGAACCAGCAAACCTATGCAGATAGGCTGCTAAGGCAGTGCCACCAGGCAGGTTAGTAATTATTCTGCATGTACTGTTATATAAAATAAGTGAGAGAGCCTGGAAAAAGTGTTGTAGCCCAATAATAAAGGTATAATAAGTCCTGAATAATTTTTCTGCATGTACTGTTATATAAAATAAGTGAGAGAGCCTGAAAAAGATTGCTGTAACCCATTAATAAAGGTAATAATACATCTTGAATAAGTCTTCTGCATGCACTGTAATATCAAATAAATGAGAGAGCCTCTAGAAAAGTGTGTAATGTAATTAATAAAGGTATAATTCCTGGAGTGTGTCCATGTCACTTAGTTCGAAATGTTGTACTCTTGCATTATATAAATAGTACTGTTGTATTAAGCGCTGTCAACCCACACTAGGCAGGCCCATATTAAGTGGATGAAGGGAGTGCCAGTAGCTCTGAAGCATATATACAGTCCTCAACTGTTGGTTAATGGCTGGCATGTATAGGTAAATCTGGCACACAAGTAGCTTGGTAATGTGTTCTCCAGAAATGTCAGTGTGCTGCTAGAAATGTAGGGGGCTGTAAAAATATAACTGATAATGTCACCTGAACACATCCAGATATGTAGATATATAAATATAAATAAAATATATAAATACGTAGCAGTAACATCTGCATCCTGGACAGTTTGTATGTCAGATACAGGTCAGGTATATAAGAAACTAGCAAAACCCATTTCACAACTTAATGGACTTTGCCTAGTCTAATAATACATGTATAGGATATATACCCGCAGTCAATAGGAATGTAGTGTAAACTATAAGTACATATAAGTTGTTAATGGTGGTATCTTTTTACACCCTACTGTATGTGCATAAACAATGCAATTCCACACCTCAATGGGTATGTCTAGTCTCAAAACATTTGTTGGGACATATGTCCTATTGGTTTATAAATATTTGCATTTACTTTGATGCATGTGCCCTGTTCAAACACCATAATCTTGGTGGCCTGTTGCCACCAATCAATCCTGCATGCTGTTGGAATATCCACTGTTGTTCTATATATGCATGTGTTATGCTTGCTGTTCAACTGTTGGAACTCTGGTGTGTTGAGTTAATGGGAATATTACTGCATGCTGTTACAACTAATTTGGAATGCTGCTGGCTGTTACTAACGCATATTGTCATTAAATCCTCCTAAACATAGAATGTATGGGAAGGCCAGTCCCAGTGGATCCACCTGTCCCACCTCAGCTGGCGATGGCACCTGGCATCAGCAGATCTGGTGCCCAGCCCGGGACCTCCTCCTCCATTGGCCCTGTGCCACCTTCGGATGGAAGCGCTGCAGGGGGTGGGGCTTGTCCCCCCCCCCGTGCAAGTGTGGCCAGAGGAGAGCCACCTATCACCCTCCGAACGGTCCGGGCTGTGGTGCGTAGGGAGATCCAGCGTTCAGTCACTGATCCTTTATGCCAGCTCGAGGCATGAGTGGCGTGACTCATGGGTGAGCCTGCCTCTCCTACGCAGCCCCCAGCACAGCCACCCTCTGGGCTGTGAAGGTGCAGTGGTGGCTGCCCATGGGTGGGGATCTCAGTTCCACTGTTGCCATCTGTGGGCTCATGGGCTTGCGATTTCCAAACATCCTTCCCCGTCAATGGTGTTCACCCACCCCATATGCCATATTCCACCCGGTATGCATCTTGTTTGTCTTGTCTGTTTACCTCCCCAACCTACCTCCCCAAATATACCTACTTCCCCTACCCCACATTCCACTCCCATCTGAAAAAAAAAAAAAGGGCAATCTGCTCCCACAAAAAAATTACGCCCCATACGTGGCTGCCCATTTTGCACACATGTCTGCTGGACACATGATCTGAAATTTAATTGGCAGTACAGCATACTTTGTTGTTCTCACCCCTCTCTCAGGGGTAGAAGGTTTCAAATTTCCCTCCAAATTTGTAGTATATGCACAGCTATTGCTGTTAAAGAAATGGGCAGCTATGGACCTTCCCTACACCCATCGTGTACATCCCTAGTGGTTTTACCTACTGTCTTCCCTCTTTGTGCCCCTTTTTCACCACTTTCCTATCTCCCCATTTTCTTTTCTTTCAAAGAAATGAGCTCAGGGGTTAGCAGGAGTAAGCACTTTCAGTAGTTAGCGGGTTTTCACGAGTTGCGCGAGTATGTGCATGTGTGCACTTAGCTAAGTATTGCTAAGCATCACGCAAACCCATGCAAACCCGCTTACAACTGCTTAAAAGTGCCTTAGTCACCCTGCATGTGAGGGCCCTTGTTCTGCTCAGCAGCAAAATAAAACACCACTGTCAGTCTCGAACCCCATCCCTTGGGCACACTAGACTGCATGAAGTACCACTAAGTCACAGTAGATATACAGCAGCTTGTTGCTGAAATATATATATATCATGCATCAGAATGAGTGAATGTAAAGGAAAGATAGCAATGCCATAACACAAAACCTGTTCTGTGGAACTTTACCAGCAGTTGTTGAGGAATTGCATTACATGACTGTGATAACAGAACCAGCCATTCTAGCAGTAAATAATGTTACAGCAGCACTTTACAAGCCCCACACAGTATCATAGCAGGACAATCCCCACCCAAATGTAGAAAATACCTGTGTGTTCAAGGTCCAGCAAGGATGTAGGTAGGCATACTCAGTACTGGGAATGTCCAGTTTTCATGAGCATCCTGTGCTAATGCAACCAAAAAATAGCACAAACTGTGCAGAAGTGAGTACATTAATATTCACAGTATAGCAGTTCACAAACAGTTCATGTGCCAAATGAAAGCATCTTAATAACTACGTATGAATGGCAGCTAACTGTATAAGGAGAAAATAAACTACATACTCCCACGTATCTTGTGTTAGCATTTGTAGGGGTGAGTACAATTCTACACTGACAACTGTGTACTGGAAGTGGCAACATTCAGGTATGCATACAACATTCAAATCACTGGCTACACCCCTAGCATCAGATATAAGAAGTATACCAACCTTCTGGCTTACACAATGGTGTCCACAGCAAACAAGCATGATCCCCACTTTGGAAAGCTGAAAGGGCTATGCCTACCTGACTTAGCAATTTATAGCATTGGGTTGCTATGACAGTGACAGTGAGTACTGCAAGTACCACACAGCAGGCTGCATGCAATTGCCAAATGGTGTCCAACAATTGGTGCAGAGGCCATCACATGCACATGTGCAGATACCTATAAAAGCAGGCTGTACTTGCTGTCCACATATGCAATCATTTCATTGCAGGTACAGAGGAGAGAGAGAGAGAAATCAAGAGAGAGAGACACAGACAACAGCAACAGAAAACAAGAAAGATATAAAAAATATTGAAAAAAATAGTATATTGAAAAAAAGATATAAAAAAATATATACTGAAAAAATATATATTGAAAAAAATAAGATATAAAAAAAATTACAAAACACATGGAACTGACAAATGCAAACACATACAAAGGAAAGGTATGTAACAGATATGTATTTACTGGCATGTAGTAGATGTTTTTGAAGAGTACTCTACATAGTTTGAATCATCCATATGTGGCAGCAGTATGCATCTATGCACAGATGCCCTGCATAACTACTGCCATGGAGAAATCAGTGTGTAGCTGTGTGCAGTGGGATATGACTGTGACATATGTAGTTCAGCATTAAATGTCAAACATCTGATCAATGTTATCTGTGTTCTGTACAGTAGTGTGTACAATGTCAGTTTGGGGGAGTAGCGCATACAGTTATATAAGCATGTATGTGACAGAGTAACAAATGCATGATAGTCATATTAACATGTAGCTTAGCATTGGCAACAGCTGTACCAGGCTAGTATGCTAATCTAGCATTTGCAGCTGTATATACACCTCTAATATTACTGTGTGCTCACATGTGACACCTGTTCATGTTGCAGCAAGGCCCAACAGGTCAGCCGTGAAGTACACAAACTTACAACAGTGTGGACCTTGCGTGTATATGGCACACACATACGGAGAGATCAGTCTGTGTCAGATATATTAGCATCTGTACATGTGCATAGAGCAAGGGCATACTGCAAATGTTTGTGAAGGGTGGACATATATATGTTGTTGAAGGTTGTTATGCGCATATTTCTATGTAGGTTGTAGTGTGTGGCAAACAAGACAGCATACAGTGCTGGTATATGACATGTGGTGGTTAAACGCTGTGGGTATGATTCATCAGGTTTGCAGTGTTGCAGCCAGTGAGGCCTGCTAAAGCTACATGGGCTGAGAACACCTTCAATGCATTCCGCACAACACTGTGCAATATTATGACATAACTGTATACCTCACAACTTTCGCATAATTGATATTCCCACCATGAAAGGTGGACTGTATATGTGCCTATATGTATATCTATATGTACAGCAATGGATGTTTATATGTATGCGTGTGTGTGTGTGTGTATATATATATATATATATATATATATATATATATATATATATATATATATATATATATATATATATATATATAAAGAGAGAGAGAGAGAGAGGCAGGGTCATAATTACTGCAACAGATGCCTGGTGACAAAGCCATGGACTCAAGCTCAATGTTGACACTGCATTGGCATCCCTTCTTGCAAAAACTCTGTACCCATTAACTACCACATAGGTGGTAGTCTACGTAACACTGAAGGTGTGATAAGAGACCATGGGACACAGGTGGACAGTAGTCTCCCCTTTGATAATCACAGTGCCACACTAGTCATGTAATCTGTCTACATGGCACACGTCATCACAAAATGTTTGTCATCCAGGGAAATATAAGTCAGTGTTCCCCTCTACTCATCACACATAAAACCCATTACAGAGTGCAATGCCCCATGTGGTATGTACCTCACAAGACATCTACAGCAACTGGAAAGGACACAGACATACCTCACAAAGAGTAATACTGACCTCAAACAGATGCCCTATGCAGACCGTCTCACAAAACCACAGCTAGACTGCGTCACATACCGCCTACCCAGAGGTGACCTCTGCCTAACATACAAAGCTATGTCAAACCCAGAACTGTTGGACATGCTCCACATAAACAGATCACAATCCCTACGAGCTACACGCTCTAGGGACCTAAACCTTGTGACCTCAATAAACAGCACATGCTGGAGGGTTAGATTCCTATCTCAGAGACATCCCATACTCTGGAACAAACCACACATCAGTAGCAAACAAAGCTCCTAATTAGCAGTCATCATAAATAATCCTGATGATTGTATGGGAGATAGGAAATACACCCCGGGAATCACCTCTGTGGCTCTGCTTGACAGGGCCACGTGAAATGAAATTACCTGTGTGTCAAAGGCCAGGCTAGCGTATGTCTAGACTTCTATAGGCCCTAGGGCCAATAGCCTATTACCTACCTATGAAGCGATACACACCCACATGTACTTGTTGCAATAATTGCTATGTGAATTTGACTGAGTGTGATGGTGAATGTGTCAGAGTTCTGTATATGTGTGATAGCTTAGTGGGAAACTGTTTCTGTCATGGTATTTTGTGTCCTAGCTGTGATCCCAACAAAAGATGTGTATGCTATTGCTAGGCAGAAAAAGCAGTATGCCATACGGTCTGACATAGTCCCTTGGTGCCGACTGGGGTGCCCCATTGTAGGCTAAACCAGTACATGTATGCTTATTGAGTGTTACTGCTGGTGAATCCAACTCCTGTATGAACTGTAGTACTACCTGAAGCTGTATGTCTAAACAGCACAGTATGGTGTATGACCACATTTCTTGGAACCACTGTTTTGTGTGTTCCCTGTAGTCTTCACAGATTACATACCTCAGGCATAAGGTTTTGTAACTCCTGACACACAGTACTGTATGGTGCACAGGTAAAGGTAATCTGGGTTGCCATACCTTTGTGTCTGGTATGTATGTCTGATATGTGTGTGTGGGTATGCCTGTACCATGGCCTCGGTCATATGTGTGTTACAGGATATAAGTGCATATCTAGCAACATGTATAGTCTAGTACAGCAGTATGCCACCTATATTAATGAATGTGCACATATGTTAGGCAGGGGTTTGCCATCAACGACTAGTGTGGTATACTGGTAATACTGTAACTGGACTTTACAATCATTGCAATGGATTACATATTTCTTGATGCATTAGCTTGATATATACCTCCTGTGGCTAGGTGGTGCATTGTGTCACATACAGTGTGCCATGTACTGTTGTATAGTCTTACATACTGGTTTATCTTTGTTGCTGTGCAAAACATGGTTTGATATATAGAGTGTGTCAGGCACTGTCAGGCAGTTGTGGGTTGAGCACTGATATGTGGTATTGAAAGTGTGTATCCTCTGACAGCCAATAAGTTGCTATATATGGCAGTTAATTGATATTTGTACTTTAGAATGTTAAGTGTGCCACATGACTTGCTCACACGTATTGTTTCGTTGTCTTCCAGGGTCATGGCCCACCATCGTAATTCCTCATATAGCCCAGCAGAGGAGGAACAGATTACAACCAGCTTGGTTCAGCACTACGCCCTGCTGTTCTCAAGACCCAGCCAGGACCAGCATGAGCGGACTGCACTGTGGCAAGATCTTGTCCGTAGGGTAAATGACATAGGCATGCATAACCGGACATATGAGCAGGTATGCCATCACTGCAGTGATTTAATTAGACATGTCCGGCAGTGTGCATCTGATATCTGTAGAAAAAAGCTTGCCACAGGTGGTGGGGTAGCCATCCATCCCCCCCTCACCAAAGTGGAGGAGCTGCTCCTGAGCTATGTGGCTCCTGGCCAACAACAACAACAACTAACATGTATCATCATGGAGGCCAGAGCCACCCAACAAGTTGACATAGAGCTTGCAGGTAACATGGCATAGCTGTAGACTACTGTTACCTCTATTGGTAGATCATGCTTATGTGAGATGTATACTGTGCAGTTAGACAATGTGGTGCCTAGTGTTGTGCAATACTAATAATTAGGAATATAATCTGTAGGCCTGTGACTGTCAACCGTTGTACTACTGTAATATTGCAAACACACAGTAGCAATGACACAGTTGTTGCCACTGACAAACTGTCTCATATCCTTGTAGGTCCCTCTGGTGTGACAGCAAGGCAGCAGACCCATGCTGGTGAGTGTGTTCTACATTTAATCTTGCTAATAAAATATGCATGTCATAGGTGAGGTGTAGGCCATGTACACGTAACACACCTGCGCATAATGCATGCTGTGCATGTTTGCTGTGAGACTATGCACATCTCAGTAATGTGAGTAGCTGCCTCAAACACATGCAGTACACAGTGCAACCCACAGAATTGTGGCAACACTGTAGTGGACATTGGATAGGCAGAGATGATACACATGCACACAACATACACAACTTTGTCATACGCAGTACACGTTAACATGCTACACATGGTGTATTCAAACACCCACTGTAAGGTCACACTCCAGTATCCCAAATGTTATCCACACAGCACACATAATATACCTGAGGGGTAGAGGCCTTTCATGTGGCTGTGCGACACTCTTCAAGACATAACACATTCATGTTAGTCAATGCCCCCTGTTGGGCACCTTACAAACCCATGTAACAACTGGCTGTGAAATGGTGAATGTAGCTATGGTACTGCAGTTCAGGTACAGCATGTTATGTGCCAATCTGGCACACATTAGTAGCCTTGAGTGACTACATGATGCTGCATGATGTTGGATCATGGTACTACACCCCATCCAGTTACAGTGACCACAGTACTACACATAGCATTAATTGCTATGCACCTCAATGTTGTGTGTGTGCAAACATATGCACCTATACACAATATGCATAGCAATCACCATTTGTACAAAGTGACACATATATGTCTTGTAATGCTATTGAGTGTATATGTCACATGGCACATATTGTGTATGTGTGATGTTTAATGTTGCAGTCGTGTTGTAGCATGCCATGTCATGGCTGGCACTGGCATGTCCACAATATGTCCTACACTCACCATAAACACTGTACAATGGCTATGTTGAGCAATGGTATTCCATCAGGTATACATGCACCACTCATCCTGTGTGTATACATAGCATGCATGTGCTAAACCTGTGTCCACAATTCATAGGTTCATAGGTTCATACTAGGCTATCTGCCCTAGGGCATTTATAAGCCTAGCCAAAGTTGTGTGGCTTTCACCACCCCTTAGGTTGAAAAATACTATACCCATTAGTTTGCCGTGCCTCTGTCCAGCAGTGATACAGAGATGATCCCCGGGGTAAACCTACGATCTCCCATCCACTGGTCAAGATTCCTCTTGAACAGAGCCAGTGAGGTGCTCTGTCTCACATGGACCGGGATTCTGTTCCACAGCATAGGGAGTCTCTGGGTGATGAATCTGTCCCTCCAGCACGTCCTATTTATATCCGTGTTGAGGTTTAAGTCTCTTGCTCTTGTGGCTCTGGTGGATTTGGATTTTTTGAGGTGGAGCATGTCCATTAATTCCGGGTTGGGCATGGCCTTGTATGTCAGGCACAGGTCTGCTAAAGACACAGATGCTTTAATCAGAAATGGATATCTATGTGACACACAGATACACATCCAGCCTTGGCATGTATACCTGTGAGTGATGGTGCACAGGACATTGCAAAGCTTTTAATACTTGCACAGCAATGTTGTGTCCATGTACACATTGCATTCCAGGGTGAGGCCAATCACTGAATGACAACACACATGCAACAAAGCCATGTATACTGTTATTAGCAAGGGCTGTCTACACTCGCACTGCATGCTGTTGAGCAACACACGTCCTGCATGCTGACACGTGTGATATAACTGTTTGGCTTGTGATACTGTACCCCACCATCACCTGCTATTGAGTATGTTCTGGATTGTTGGTGGTGTGTGTGTGTGTGTGTGTGTGTGTGTGTGTGTGTGTGTGTGTGTGTGTGTGTGTGTGTGTGTGTGTGTGTGTGTGTGTGTGTCTGCTTTAGTGAGGAGTGTATTTGTGTGCATGTGTTCATGTGTGCATGTGTGCATGTGTTCATGTGTGCATGTGTTAATGTGTTCATGTGTGCATGTGTTCATGTGTGCATGTGTGCATGTATTCATGTGTTCATGTGTTCATGTGTGCATGTGTTCATGTGTCCATGTGTGCATGTGTTCATGTGTTCATGTGTGCATGTGTTCATGTGTGCATGTGTGCTGACATCATGTACAGGTTGTAAAGTGTGTTTCCTGCCTTCCTCTCACAAGTGCTGAGTTTGGACTGGTTCACTGCAGCAGGGAAACTGATGTCACTGAGTAAAATAGTGATAATGATGATAGGTGTGTTGAGGCATAGGCATGTTTGCCAGGGTCTGTTGTTGGGTCACCCGTCGACAGTACACAAGTGTCCACCCCATCCATGCACACAGTCATATTGCCAATAAATCCATCACCAATGCCCTTAGCTGAAGGACAGTGTACAGTTGGCATTGGCCAGAACAGTGTGGCATCTATGGCACATTCATCCCGACACAGCAGCCATACCCAGATGTCTGGAAGGGTACCACATAGCAGATGTCCAGGGGTTCTTGTCGGAGCACTGCTGCTCATTATGCCACTGGCAGATGTGCCACAGGTCTTACAACCTCACGCATGTTCCAGGCTGTCATGGAGACACAGGTACGTATGGAACAGTACACCAGACAGGGACTAAGGGCACAGAGGGCACATAACACTGCAGTAATTGACAGTATATGTGACCTAGCAGGTGCCATCTGTAATTACACTGAGGTCACTGATAGATGTTGGGGTGAGACATCAGATGTCCTCCGCAATGTCATGTCCATGTGTCAGGACAGTGTGGGATGGCTGAGTCATCAACGTGGATGTATGCCAGAAACATCAGCAGCTGGCAGTCACCGTGGATGTCCCTCAAGTCACAGCCGCTCCCATAGTGCCAGAACCAGCCCCAACAATGTTGGGGGTGGGCTGTCCATAGAACATCCTAGAAGAGCATGTGCACGTGGCTCTGGACAGTCCCAGCAGGTACCTGGGTCCAGTGTACATCCATCTACCTCTGGGGATAGTGCGCAGTCTGGCTTAGTACCTAATTGTGTCAGTAGTACCCCTGCCAGGCACATGTATCATATCCGTGGCCAGAGACGGTGATCTGTAAAGCCTGGCAGGTACAGTCTGTGGCTGACCCACAAATACCCATATGTGGCAGCCTCATGGTGGAACTGTGTGCATGCAGACACACACACACATAAACCAGACACCTAGGGCTAACACATACCCACACACATTACATCGACATTGGCCCATAGCAGTACTCTTGGCCCACACACACACACACACACACACACACACACACACACACACACACACACACACACACACACACACACGCACACACGCACACACACACACACACATACATGTCGATTGTATGGCTCACTGTAGGCCTCTGGCAAACCAACAACACACCCTGTGCATATGATGAAATCTGTGCCACCTCCTATCATCTGTAACATTGATGCAGGAACAGGCTACCATGGTGCTGATGCACAGGGTGACTTTATAGCAGTATAGCAATGTCAGCATGTTGTCAGCAGTAGAGTGTAATGATATGCTTGAAGGTGTAGCTGAGCAGGCATGATGCATTAAAGCTATGATTGTCAATGTAGTATTGTTTACACCAGGGTTAGTTCCAATAGTGTATTGTCTGCCCACGTGCCACTTGGCTGATGTGTGTAGTATTGGCAGCATATGTTAGAGAGTGGACAGTATGTGTGGGATGTGTGTAGCACAGATTTGCAGGTGTACATTTGTGAACATGGTGGAGGTGCACTGTCTGCATGTACGTGTATAGTGGACACATGGACAGGGTGACATGCCCTGTATTACACAGTAACACTCCATAGTTTCTATTGGTGGCCAGTATGCATTGTACTACACACATTTCGGAACTTGACTACACGTGTGTATGACATGGTTTGACACTGTGCTGTGGGTGATACTGTTACTATCTGTCATTGTTTTGCATTCTGGTAGTATACATAACTTCAACAGCCTGACCATAACCGATTGTTAGATGATGTCTTGACAACTGACACACAGATGTAGGACACACCGTATCATTTGGATCCTTCAGGTACTATACTATGCCAGTAACCAGTGGTATTCACCTGCACCCATTACTGAGACCACTCCTGTTTGGCATATAGCTCTCTTAGGTACAAGCAATCACAGTAGGGATATGTCTGTCCATGTCTGGTAATGCATACTGTTGCCTATAATGCATTCTCCAGATGACACACACATCCTCCACAAGGGTATCATAAAGCCAGATACCTGTTGTCAAACCCATGCTGTAAAGCTATAAGCCAACCAAAGCGTAGTCATCCACCTTTACAGGACATAGTATCCCCACAGTACCACATAGGTAGTAACCACCAACATGAAGAACAGGTACCAATGTGTACATGCAACCAAGTGTTACATCCTCTCTCCTTTTATAATCATATTTCCAAAGGTATTTTAAAATCCCTCGGTGGATCACATAAGCAATAAGGGGTCTGCATGCATATCCACAAAGGTTGTTGTACACCTATAATGAATAGCCATCATTGACAGACTTTGCTGCGTTTGAACAGGTCTGACATATAAACAAGTTGACAGAAAACACCAGGAAGGAACCTGCTGACCAGAGATGGTAGAGTCAAATATACAGACCAGATACACGAATTTGACCTAGGTTTCATCTTTATTATACAGACTTCTTCAGAATATGAACATATTTAACCACTCCATCTGACATACACCTCGGCCATAAACCCTCACTGACACAATTCAATAGAAACTGTAATGAGTGTGTGTGACATGGATGACCTAGGCCAGGGATCACTGCAGTGGCTGGCCTTGTCACAATCATACAGATGTGACCTAAGGTCTGGAAAGCAGCAGCACACTCTGGCAAAGATGACAGATGTGCTCTTGGAGCAAGCAGCGTTCCCACACATGCAATAATTGAGGTCACATGTACGTATATGTATTTGCCACACAGCTACCTGACATGTGCAATGCACATACTGTTGTCATACTGATATGTCATACAGTGGTAAAAGCAAAACCCACAACACATTGACCAACAGTGTCACACACATAGAGCATACACACACTCACCAAGTGCAGGATTCAAACCCCTACTTAATTACTTCATGATACTAGAGGAGTATGCATTAACACAACATGCTATACACATTACTGTGAGTTTTGTTTTCCACATTTATATCTGTAGGATGGTGACATCATCAGACTTGACAAACATTAGTATACCACTTTTAAGGTGTTTCAGTACTCTCCGAAAAGGTTGCTCTTCTCCAGGTAGATCACACACAAACAGACACACACACTTTTCAAGTGCAGGATTCAAACCCCTACCTAACTGGTTTATGATACTACAGGAGTACGCATTTACATAATGCGCTATACACATTACTGTGAGCTCTCCTTTCCACAGGTATATTTGTAGGATGGTGACATCATCAGACTTGACAAAGGTTAGTATACCACCTTTAGGGTGTTTCAATACTCTCCAAAAAGGTTGCTCCTCTCCAAGGAGATCACACACAAACAGATGCACACACTTGTCAAGTGCAGGATTCAAACTCCTACCTAACTGGTTTATGATACTACAGGAGTACTCAATTACATGACGCGCTATACACATTACTGTGTGTTTTTTTTTCCACAGGTATATTTGTAGGCTGGTGACATCATCAGACTTGACAAAGGTTAGTACACCACCTTTAGGGTGTTTCACTACTCTCCAAAAAGGTTGCTCCTCTTCAAGGAGACCACACACAAACAGACACACACCTGTCAAGTGCAAGATTCAAACCTCTATCTAACTGGTTTACGATACTACAGGTGTACACATTTACACAACGCACTATACACATTACTGTGAGTTCTAATTTCCACAGGTATATTTGTAGGATGGTGACATTATCAGACTAGACAAAATGGGTTACATTAGGTGACATTAGGTGGGCTACATAGAAGGAATGTCTAAACACTTTGGCCATGTGATCATCAAAGGAGAGTTTACTATCTACCTGTGTCCCCAAGGCCATAATGATTTTCTCCGTATATACTGGATTACCACCTATGTGGTAATTTGTTTGCACTTTGTTTTAGCCAAACGGGATGACTATGCATTCTCTGGCATTCTGCTTGAGGGCATTGTTTTGACACCAAGCATCTGTCTCTGTAAGACCCTTCTGGAGGATGTCTGTGTCAGCCGTAGAGTCAATTATGGACCACAGTTATCAGTCATCTGCAAACCTGTTCAGCCATACTCCTCCCATGCTTGCCTGTACCTCTCAGCAGTAACTACTGAACAGGTGGGGTCCCAGGACCAAGACCTGTGGGATGCCATTTGTGACTGGCTTAGAGTCGGACATGGCACCCGCAACTCTAAACATGTGTGTTTGATCTGTGAGCCACTTGGCCACCCATCCTGTGACATAGCTGTTAATGTTCAAGCTGGTAAGCTTGTCCATGATGACAGAGTGCAGAATGGTGTAGAAAGTCCTTAGTGAGGTCCAGGTGGGCTGTGTGGACTACTTTCACCTCCATCTATATCCTTGGTAACTGTTTGAAATAAGTCAACTAAGTTTAGGAGGCAGGATCTGCCTTTAACAAGGCAAAGTTGTGTAGAGTCCAGTGTCTGGAGGTCCCCAATGTCTCTGTTTATGGGTTCCATGACAATTTGCTCAATAGCTTTGTAGACCAGGCTGAGTAGACATATAGGGCAATGGTTTCCAGGTTTTGTTGTGGCACCCCCTTTGCAGAGCTGGATGACTGTTAGTGTATGCCATTCTTTAGGTACATAGCCTGTGGTACGATTGAGTCTAGACAGTGAATGTAGGTGAGGGTGTAGTTCCTTTTGGGCCTAGTGTAAGACGCAGCCTGGGACACCATCCAGTCCCATTGATGCTATGTTCTTAACTTTGGAGAGGGCTGTCTTTACCTGCATGTCCATGAAGTCTGGGGCTCTGCATCCTTCTGTGATGGACACAGGCCCTTTTGGGGGTGATGGGGGGGAGTTTACACTGAACTTGTCCCCCAGGATGTGGGCAATGAAAGTTGTTTCAGTGTATTTTTTGCCATTTTTCAGTAGCTGACAGCATATTTGGAAGTTGACACCTACATGTCTGGTATAGCTACCGAAGGCTTTGTGGTTGTTATTCTTACATTCCTTGGCAATTTGTCTTTAGAAATTGTCCTTGGATTATTTTATGAGCGATCATTGTTTCTTCCTAATAATGATCAGTGATGCCTTTGCTTTAGTGAAGTTGGCTCTATCATGTGTTCGTTTCCTCCTTCTGTTGTCTAGCTTATTTATGGGCAACGACCACCAGATTATTTTCTTATTTTTGGAGGAGTGCATCTTGATTTTATTTGTGATGTCTCAATCCATGCATCCCTGTAGATGCTCATAGGATGCACTTGTAAATGATTTGGCAGATTGTATACCATTATCCTATAGCAAGAGGGCTTTGGAACTTTCCACTTTGGTCTTGGGAAGTGTGCAGTTTGCTTTTGAAAATGTCTTCACAGTGGTTTCATTGACTGGGTGGGGTGGGGGGTGGGATGTGGATGTCCAGTGTGATTACTTTATGATCTGATATTACCAGCGAGGAGTTTATCTCTGCTGTGGAACACTGGTACCCCATGTTGGTGATGATCATGTCCAGTATGTTGTCGCCTCTAGTGAGCATGGTGACCAGCTGTTTCAGGGTGTTAGAGTTTTTAAACTCTAGGAAACATTGGTCAAAGGACGTTGTACACAAGTAATTCTCCCACTCACTGTTTGGGTAGTTGTAATTTCCTCATATAATGGTGTTTGATAGGACCTTTATATTTTCCACTGTTCTCAGGAATACTGAGTGAGTTTCCTGAGACAAGGTAGGTGATCTGTAGCAGGCTACAATCTGATGAGCAGCTTTGTCCAATGTTAGTTGCACTTGCATGGTCTCCAAGGCCTCATGCTGTGCCACTAGCCTGAACGTGTGGGTATCCATAAGGTAAATGGGTACACCCCTTCCTTTTGTATTTCACTTGTGGTTTTGGGTCCGAAGGTCAGAGGGATTGTGAGTGTTTTACGTGGAGCATGTCCAACAACTCTGTGTTTTATCATAGCTTTGTATGTTAGGCAGTGAACACCTCTGAGTAGGCGATATGCAAGGGAGTACGGATGGAGCATTTTCAGACGGTCTGTGTATGGCATGTATTTCAGGCCGTTAATGCTCTTTGTGAGGTATTGCTGCAGGCTTTCCGGTTGTTGTAGTTGTCTTGTGAGGTACATAGCAAAAGTGGCATTGTACTCTATTATAGTTCTAGTGAGTGATGAATAGAGGGGAACAATGTCCTCTTATATCCTGCATGAGACACATTTTGTGTTGAGGTGTGCCACATAGGTGGGTTTCCTGACTACTGTGGGGATGTGATTATCACAGTTGTGTCCACTGTCCACCTGTGACCCAAGGTCTCTTGTCACACTTTCAGTGTTAAGTATACTACTGCCTATGTTGTAGTTCTTGCCTACAACTTGCCTTAGTTTTTAACAAAGGGGATGACAATGTACCTTTTGGCATTGAGCTAGAGCCCATGGCTTTGACAACAGCCATCTGTCTCAGTGAGGCCCTTTTGTAGGATGTCCACGTCTTTAGTGTTTACAATTATGGCTCCTAGTTTGCAGTCCTCTGGAAACTTCAGTAGCCACAGACCTTCCATGTTAAAGTTTACTTTAGGGAAGTAGATACTAAACAGGACAAGACCCAGGACTGGACCCTGTGGTACTGCACTCGTCACTGGTCCAAAATCATACTTGGAGTCTGCTACTTTCACAGTGTGTGTTCTGTCAGTAAGCCTGTTGGCAACCCATCTTGTGACATAGCAATTTATACCTAGTTTAGTGGGTTTATCTATATTTCCGGAGTGTGGGGTGGTGTTGTAAGCCGTGGCAGGATCTACGTAGGCTGTGCAAACCACCTTACCCTTGCTATGGTTCTGGTGACTGCTTCAATGTCATCTATCAGGTTTAGGAGACATAATCTGCATTTTACAAACCCAACATGGTTGTGGTCCAGGGTTTGAGGATTACCAATGTAATTTGTTATAAGTTGTATGATGATACATTCCATGGCCTTGAAGAGCGGGCTCATCAGGCTAATGGGGCACTAGTTCCTGGAGTCCGTGGTGTCTCCACCCTTGTGTAGTGGGATAACCATCACTGTGCACCATTCAGCAGCCACAACGCATGAGGTGAGGCTGTGACTGCATATGGTACGTCAGTTGGTGCCTGTTCATTCTGTGGTTTGTGTAGAACACAGCTTGGGAAGTTATCTGGTCCCATGGCTGCTGTGATACTGGCTTTGGAGAGTGTTTTTTACCTGTGCAGCTGTGATGACAGCAACTTTGCAGTCTTCCATTATACAGATGTGCTCTTTCATGGGTGAGAGGGGGGTAAAGTTAACACTGATCCATCTGCCAGGATGTTGGCAATATCAGTTGGGTCTGTATATTTAGTGCCATTAAGCTGTAACTCAGAACAGATCTGTGTGTAGCCATGACATGGACCTGTCTGTTGGGCAGAGATCTCCTGAGTAGACAGTATGCAACAGAGTACAGATTGGGTTACATTCAGTCTTGTTGCATGGGGCAACTGTTTGAGGCCAGTAATCCTCTTGTTAAGGTACTTCAGTGGTCTTTCTGGCTGCTGAAGGTGCCTAGTCAGATTCATCGCAAGTGTGTTGTGGTACTCTCTGATGGGTCTGATGACTGATGAGTAGTGGGAACTTCCTTTGACCTACATGCACAGACCTTGGCAGTTTGTGTGGACACATAGCATGATTTTCTGATCACTTTGTGAATGTGTTTCTAGAAGTAGAGATGCCTATCCACATTTGTCCATTGATCCCTTATTATCACCTCCGTATTTAGCCTAACTGTGTGAGCATGCCCAGTATGACCTTTCAGTATGTTGTTCCCTGACATTTGCTTCATTTAAGTGTGTGAGCATGCCCAGTATGACCTTTCAGTATGTTGTTGCCTGACATTTTCTTCGTTTATTTAAGTGTGTGAGCATGCTCAGTATGACTTTTCAGTATGTTGTTGCCTGACATTTGTTTAGTTTATTTAAGTGTGTGAGCATGCCCAGTATGACCTTTCAGTGTGATGCTGAATGAAGTCCACTATATTTGTTGGAGTGTGTGAGCACACCCGGTATAGACATTTATACTATATGTGTATGGAAAATCAAGTTGTATTTTTACAGCTGGGCTCACCTTTGTGTCATAGATCAACAGGGATTATGCTGTGCCTGCAGGGCTTCGATGAGACACTTTGCATAGTCTTATTAAGATTTCTACATACAGGGGGGGGGCAGCTATTCTTTGCACATTTCTACCCGGAGGCACACCTGATTGTTACTGTGGGTGTACATAGGATGAGGGTTTCACCTGACACTTATACACATTTGCTATGCCTGCACTGCTATGTACGGTACACCATTTCAGTCTGTACTGTTGCCTATCATACTGGCTTGAGGCATACTACTGTACTACAGATCTTAGCGTCCAATGTCACGTATATTAGATTGTGACTTCATAGCCTACGGAATAAACAAACAGATGAATGGCTTCCAAAGCAAGGCAGGCGTTTAATATAAAATTACACGAACAAATGTGAACAGTAATCAAAATCCTTTAAGTGCTTTTCGTTTGTGACAGAAACAAACTTCTTCAGAAGGTAAAATGACATTCAGCTGCCATACTTTTAACCCAAAGAAAGCGGGAAATTAAACAATAAGGCAATCAATAAATCAATTAGTCAATTTAAGCAGTACATTCTTTAAACATACATATACTTTTAATTTAGCAAAATAAGTCAGCGTGGTCACCCACAAACAGATGACAATTCCTATGAGGCATACATTAATAAAGGTGCACTACCTTTGTAAGCTAAGGAGCTTTAAAATACATGAAATAGAACAAGCCTCATTTAATCCAGGATAGTTGAAAGCATTCAACCTGATTTGCCATAGTAATTCTAATTCCTCCAATTTAAATGAAGCCGGTCCACCACGGACATCCTGAACAAAATCATCAATAACTAAATATCTAAACTTGTGCAGAGGGTAGCTATGAACATGCTTTGCTAAAGCGTTATCAAGCTTACTGTGGGAAATGGCATATTGATGCTCATATATTCTATCCCTGAGCCTACGCTCAGTCTTTCCCACATAAAATGCATAACAATCCATGCACTTAGCCAGGTAAACAATGAACTTACTATTACAATTGTATTTAGATTTAAGTCTGTAAGTCATACCATGTACAGAAAAGGCATTAGTACAGTCAATGAATTTACAGTAACTACAGCATCCACATTTAACCATTCCTTTTGTCTTAGAAAGAGGTCTATCATGCTTCTCAAGATAATTCTTCATACTTCTACCCTTTCTAAAGACCACTTTAGGTTTGTCCCCAAGCGTCTCAAAAACCATTTGGTTAGATTTGAACAACTCCCAGTTCTTAGTAAGTAACCCAATAATAAGTTTACTTTGTGCATTAAAAGAGGTGACAAAAGTGTGCTGAAAAGTCTGTTCAATAGCGATGGACCAAGTAGTGGAAGCAGGTGCTCAGAGGGGTCGCTAAACAAGACAAGACTGGAGTCCAGTGTTTGGCACCAGACAGTGGGGCTCAATATAGGTTTAAACCAATTGTTGTGTCGCTTAGACATAACCTCATCAATTAAACTATCAATGAGGGACTCAGGGTAACTTAGATGTAAAAACATTTGTTTCAAAAGAGTACATTCACTGACAAAGTCCACATCCAAGCTAGAAATACGGGAAGCTCTCACCAGCTGTCCCTTAACCACGGATCTCTTTTGGTGGAATGGGTGACAGCTGGAGAAATGCAGGAAACAGTTCGAATAAGTCTCTTTCCTGAAAATTCTAGCAGTGAAACATTTGTCAACAATGTCTTTACTCAAAAGGATATCTAAGTATGAAATTGAGTCAGTACTGAAAGTATAGGTGAATTGCAGAAAACTAGTGGTTGAGTTAAACTTGTCGACCAAACTAGAAGCTAAGTCTGCATCTCCCTTGAACAGGATAAAAATATCGTCTAGGTATCTAGTATAAAATACTATAGAGTCAATACCCAAGCTGTCATTAAAAACAAAATTAGACTCCCACTGTGCCATAACCAAGTTAGCGACACTAGCCCTGCAAGGGGAGCCCATCGCTAACCCTATCTTTTGCAAATAGAACTTGTTATTAGACAAGAAATAGTTGTTAGTCAAAATCAGATCTAAAAGTTCCATAACTAAAGAGATATCCCCATTTGAAGCGTTATGTTTTTTCATCAATTCAGCAACCCACTCAATGCTAATGTCATGTGGGATACATGTATATAAGTCCCTCACATCTATCGTTAAAAAGTTGTAACCTAAATTAAAGTCCAACTCCTTGATCTTCCCAAGGAAAGACCAAGAGTCCTTACAGATGTGCGGTTCCAAGGAAACATATTTCTGTAACATAGTATCAACCACCTTAGAACATGCATAAGTGGGTGAACCACGGCCATCAATCAGTGGCCTCATAGGTGGATTGGAGACATCCTTGTGAATTTTCGGTATTCCAAATAAAGTTGGATACCTAGGAAACAAAGCAACCATATAGTTTAACAAACTCTGATCTATTCTGCTGTCTATGAATAGGTCATTCAGACAAGATTTAATGAGGTTGTAAGCTGAATTAACCTCTGAACTTGAACTAGCTTGGTAGGTGTCATTATTCAACAAGGAAGTCATACGTAAAACATAATCCGAGTTGTCAAATATCACCACACCTCCACCTTTGTCTGGTTTACATATTCTAATGTCCTGGGATTGAATGAACTCCAAAAGTTCCTTCTCATGTTCAGTATGGTTATACTTAGGAAATTTTCTAGAATCAGCTAGATTCCTAAAGTCAAGCTCACATACTTGCTCAAAAATGGTGACAAGTGGGTGAAGGGGAGGATTAAATGTGCTAGGTATTTTATAACAGTTGTTCAATGTAAGAGAAGGTGTATTCATAAAGAACAAACTCAGATTTAATTTTCTTACATAAGACTTAAGCTCCACAATACATTTAACAATGTCCATGTTGTGCCAAGGAACATAAGTATACCCTTTTGCTAAAAAGTCAACAATATCAAGTGTAATTAAACTGTCAGAAAAATTAAACACTTTAAAGTCTTTGTCGTTGTTACTAATAATGACAGGGCAAGTGACAATTTGAGCTTCAACTGTACCTGTAACCAAATGGTCACAAGAGTCAGGCACAAAGTCATTACCAAAAACTTCTGATTTAAGACAATCATCAACGTGACAGTGAAAGGAGCAAGAGTCATAAGAATCAAAAGAGTGATAAAGCTGTAAAGAGTCACTACCAGCAAGCTGTTGATTGTTGGCAGGTTCCTGATTCACCTGGACGGTTTCGTACCTTTCTGTTGTTTTGGTCTTGCCCCTGATAAGTTGAAATTGTGAAAAACCTGCTGTTTGTTATTATAGTTGTTAACTGGAACATGGTGTGACTGACTAGTGTACTGACACTGTCTGTTATTATAATTATAATTCACTCGTGTGCTGTTCAACAGCCTTTCACTTCTACGTAGTGGTTCCTGGTTTTGATTGGATGGCTCAAGAGCTCCACCTGTATGGTTATTGATAGAAGGAAGAGGGGAACCACCAGGAGGTTGATTAACAGGTGGAAATTGTTAAATAAATTTGTTAGAGTCAGACTGTAAAAATCATTGAGTTATTCAAACACAATGTCAATTAATAACAAACAATAATGCAGGAAAGCTTGAGCATCTTAAAGCTAATGTACATTAGGAGGCAAAAAACCATACACAAAGTTTGTATAGAATTTTGACTGCTTTATTGACCAAGACACATTGGTTATATACATTTCATTATCAGTTTTGCCCACCTCACTGGTGTGGCTAATGACAGGGTCTTTACATCATAGTTATTCATAAAAACTGCTGATTTTGTGTTTTTCAAAAAGTCCTTTTCCCATGAGAATGTTGCAGCCTTGCAGACAGCTGGTCAGTCACGATGACCTCCTGAGGATGTAGCCAATTCAAGGTTCTCTGATTAGTTCCAATACAATAGATGTATGTCTTCCTTAAAGTCTCCCTTTGTCTTTCTTGTTTCAGCTGCACTATCAGAGATAGTGCGCACAAGGCTACTCTCCTGGTGGAGGCAGGAAAGAAGACATACATGCGAACAGATTTATTATTTTCTAACTTTCCAAAATAATCTTTACTTGAAAGACATGAGCCAGACTGCATCTGCAAGCTGCCAAGGTCAAATTTCTGATTACACTGCAGCTTGTGCTTCAAGCAATAATATGCAGGTTCATTTTTACTGTTATTCTAGTAAGACAGAATTAAATGCATTAAGTACATTTATTCCTAACTAAAGCACACATTTCTCTATATATTTGATCATACAACTTATATGTGTTTGAATGATTAAATACACATCTTCCTAAGCAGCACACATTGTAAATATATTTTTCTAGGCAGCATGTATGTAAATATATTTTCTAAGCAGCACACATTGTAAATATATTTTTCTAGGCAGCATGTAGATTTTTCTAACATTCTCCCTCCTTTTAATGCATTTTATTCTGTTTAAAACATAAACAATATTATTTCATACCTCAGCCTTTCCCTTTCAAGGGCTTTCAGCTAAGTAAGTCATTGGTTTTATATTTCAGAAAAAGCATCATTTGAAATTAATCTTTTAATTTCAACACTTTGGTAAAGAGTTTCAGTAGCAGATATATCAACAAATTTTTGATTAATCTTTTCATGCAGGGAATTTCATAGTAAACACATGTTCCTATTAGGAGTATACCCACACAAATAGCAATTAAATGTTTAATAGGATGGAACCCCACCCCCCCAAACAGATTCTGGAAAAAGTCCGTCAGTGGGTTTGGGCCTGGTTTAGTCATTGCTGATACTTGCTGAATTACCTCTAGGTGGTCATTGATTTCATGTTGGTTGTCTGGAATGTACGCACAGCATTCTTCTTCGTGTACCACCTCTTGCCGCTAGGGTGAAGTAAAGAGCCATTCGATTTTGTAGCACAACAGTTTTTATTGCATTCAGTTCATTAGTCACCAATTCTAGGGTGGAAAAAGTTGCATTGTTCATGACTTTTTGACAGCTTTCTCAGCTCCCAGATCGATTTGACTGCTCCATAGGCTGGTGGCATTCCTGCCCTGGATATAACACTGTTGCCCAGGTTCATATGAGTCAATTTACTTTTGTCTTTCACTGAATTATGGCCTTTTCAACCAGCTTCGATTTTACCAACTGGATTCACAGGTTTTTTTTTCTCACTGGACCTTCAGATTCTCGAGCTGTTTTCCTTACGTTTCGTATTTTACCCAAAGGTAATTCTGCAGTATGTCTTATTGCTGAAACCAGATAACCCAAAAACAACTGCGGACCAATTCTCAGGTAACCATTTATATGCCTTTTTCCCACAAATAAAATCATTACTTTGGTACTGATACGTGTTATCCCTGCATGAAACATTTTCCTATTCCTAATAGACAATTGCTTAGTTAAGACTAGATTGTCACATACTGCATTTAATGTAGTTTTCATTGAACTCAGATATGAATCATGGTTTGTATTACAAACAGTACCCCACTTTTGACTTTAATGTAACATTTATAAGACATTGTTATATTACCATTACTCCAGCCCACCTGGAGGTATTACTCTCATACAATTTCTTTTTGTGTGAACAGGTAAAATAAAGCAATTTTGTCCTGTGATCTCACAGTGCCTGTGTCAAATAACAGGTTTTCCCAAGTTTCATTTATTCCCAAGGGGACAGCAGACATTAAAAGTCCTCCATATGCTGTGGGTATTGCAGTACAGACCCAGCAATTTGAAATGTTCATAGTCTCTACATAAACTCGTTTCATAGCCAGGTATGTGTTAAAGTTTGGGTGCCAGTCTGTAGCCAGTCCTTCATCACGTTTTATTAATTTTACTTCTGTAGTTATATGCAAGAAAAACCATAACAACAAAAAGGTTACTACAAACATAGTTATTAAGTGTATGATCAGTAGGCCAGTGAACCAGTGTCTCTGGGGTTGTTTCACATTTTTATTCATTCTGCCTCTGGCCATTCTGATCCTGTGGTATGTCCAAACTAAATTTCTTAACAGGTTTGCAATGGGTTAAATGAACCCAAGATGATCTCTCAGCAATTTTTACTGCAGTGGGTGTTGCCAACAGTGCCTGGTACGGACCTTCCCACCTTGGACTCGCCCAGTTCTTTCTCTTTATGACTTTCAGCCAAATCCAGGACCCCGGGGTCAGCACGGCTTCTGGTTTTGTTTCTTGTTTATCTGAAAAAGAGTTCAACTGCAAAACAGTCTTATTTATAACAGTTTCTTTATTTAATTAGCTAGTGAACTGTCAGCCTCCAGCCCTGCAGGCATGAGAGCTTTTTACTGAGGCACATAATATGCCTTTCCAAATACTACTTTAAAGGGGATCAAATCCTTTACATTTGTTACTGTTTTTCATGCTCAGCAATGCTAGAGGTAAACAGCAAATCCAATTCTTCTGAGTCTTACTCATCAACTTTCTTAACTTGTTTTTTTTTTTTTTTTTTTTTAAAATCCCATTGTACCTCTCCACCAGTCCTGCTGACTGTGGGTGGTAACAACGGTGATTCCTTAAGGAAAAGCTTCTACCCATTTTGAAAACATATCTATGATCACTAAACAGTATTTTTCCCTTCACATTTATTTAACTCTATGAAGTCCATACGAATAGTATGGAATGGATATGGTGGTGTAGGGAAACTCCCTTGCTTGTTTTTAAATGCTCCTTGTGCATGGTGCTTTGTTACAAGTATGACAAGCTGCACAAAATTTTATTGTATAATTTATGTATCCATATGTTTGGAATATTTTATTTACTAACTGTACCATCCCCCCTGTTGAGACATGGCTCTGCCCATGGCTCAACAAAGCTGCATTCTAAATAAATTAGACGGTAATATTGTTTTTTCCTTTGGCAATGTACAGTCCATTTCTAAAAATTGCACCTTGTTTTACCCAGTTTTGTTTTTCTGCTGTTGTAGTAAGCATTTGCATTGTTTTTAACATGTCTAAATGTAAAATCTCAAAGGGCTGTAATTTTTCATTAAAAAAAATAAAGTTCCTGAGTCTGAGGCTGCTTGCTTTGCAGCTGCATCAGCTCGTGCATTACCTTTTGAAATCTTATCCTGTTGTTTTGTATGAGCTACACATTTACAAATAGCTACTTTGGTAGGCAACTGAATAGATTCTAATAGCTCCAAAATAAATTGCGCATGATTAATAGGTTTTCACTGGATGTAATCATCCCTCTATTTTCTTCATTATTGTGCAACACATGCACTGTAGAAAAAGCATACTGATTATCAGTATATATGTTTACTTTTTTTTTGCCTTTTACTAAAATACATGCTTCTGTCAAAATTACCAGTTCTGCTGCTTGAGCATACAAGTTGTGTGGCAAAGTTTGTGCTTCTAAATTTTTAGTGTCTGTAACTACTGCATACCCCACCAGATTTTTCCTGTAGGACCCCTTCTGCATGAGTCATTCACGTAATATGTCACCTCAGCATTATCCAAGGGCATATTTGTAAGATCTTATCTAGGTAAAGCTAACTGTTTATATGAGGTTGACTCAGCAGTATGGTCATACATGAAAGATGTCTAGCAGGAGAAAGGTATGCAACTTTTTCTTGTGGCAGAATTATTGCAACTGCATGAGGCATTCTCAATGTGAGAGGGTGGAATAACACCATTGAGGCTGAAGCCTGTACTGCCATTGCTGCTGCAACTACTGCTTGTACACAGTGAGGCAAAGATTGCACCACTGGGTCTAACTGTAATGAATAGTAAGCTATGGGGCATTGCTTATCCCCATGTTGTTGCTTTAATACTGATGTCATGTACCATTGCTTACAATCTATGGTCTAAAAAAAAACGTTTGTGATAACTTGGAAGTCTTAAAACTAATGAAGAAGCTATTAACTGCTTCAACCTGCAGAAAGCCATTTCTGCTTTTGTTTTCCATTGTAAAAAAATTTAGTACCCAGTTCCAACAAAATTAGTTGTACCTAGGAAAGACATTATTTCTTTTTTAGTTGTTGGTTTGGGTGCTTGCAAAATTGCTGTTTTTTTTTTTTTTTTTTCCCTTTTCTCTTTCCCACTATTTAGTATTTTACCTTTACTGAATATCACATATTCCAGGTATCTAACCTGTGTTTTTTTCCCAAAGTTTGTAACTTACTCTTGTTTACTTTGTGTCCTTGTATTACTAAAAATTTTAACAATGCTACTGTATTCACCCTGCACTGCTGCTGGGTGCTGCTAGCAAGATGTCATTTACATAAAGTAGTACTTGGCTGCCCCCTGGTGGAGAAAACCCTGCCAGGTTGCTAGCCATCTCTTGTGCGAATATCGTTGGACTTTCACTATATCCCTGTGGTAGTCGGGTGTACGTATACCTTTTGCCCTGAAATGTAAATGCAAACCAATGCTGGCTGTCAGGGTGGATAGGTATTGAGAAAAATGCATTGCTAATATCTACCACAGTGAAATATTTCTGTTGCGGCTTCAAATCATTTAATAAGGTATGTGGGTCTGGCACCGTAGGTGCTCTTGGTATTACTGCATTATTCACAGCTTATAAATCTTGTACCATCTGCCATTCCCCGTTTGCTTTTTCTTAACAGGAAATAGGGGTGTATCACATGGTGAATCAGGAGATTCTACCAGTACTCCTTTTTTGAGTAATGCTGCTTATTATAGGCTTAATTTCTACTTTTGCATTCTTTCCCAAAATGTATTGTTTTTTTCTGTGGTCTAAAAGCTGACTTTGGGGTAATTGTAACTGGTCCTGCTGCTTGAATAAGCCCTACATTTGACTTGCCTGTTGACCACAGAGTTGTTGGAATTTTACACAAGGCCTTTTCTTTTTCTTTTAATAAAATGCTAATCAGCTGTCCTTACTAGATTGCAAGTGTACAGCTGTATGTGTCTGTGTCAACCAATTCAGTTTTGTTTTCATATCCCTTGTCCTGACATTTTTAAATCAGTCTGTTTTCCCATTTTGTTACCTTTTTTTTTCTAAGTCTGCCCATTTAAAACTTTTGTTTTTTGTCAAGCTGACATGTGGCAGTCTATTGGACTTATACAATCTCATGAACTCCTGAGGTAATGAACAGCTTACTACACTGTTTCCCTCAGTATCCCAGCATAAAGTTTGTAATATTAATTTGTCAGCAGGATTTTTACTTATATTTTTTATTAGGTCCTGGTGTGCTACAGTAGTATGGAGTACAATGTAACCAGTGCTGCTGATCAGTGTCAAGGGAGGGTACCTTACTGATGGCTACGTTTATCAGTTCTTTGGTTACTGCCCTGGACCAATCATAACTAGGTCCTGGCTGTACCAATAATAGGCTTCACCCTCTGATCACACCACAAGAGCATTCATTCGTCTTTGTGCTTCCATACCCTGCATGGTAGGAACTACTGCTATGCCAAATATCTGCACAAGGTCTTTTCCCAGTAAGTTTACTGGATATTTTTGCAGAAACTACAATTTTACTTTTCTGAGTCATACCTGAAACAGGGTCAGTTATTGCTATATTATGGGAAAGTGGTTCCCTGTATAGCTGTCTATTTGCTGCTTTTACTAATATATAATTAGGTGATTTAGAATGTTTTGGTAACTTGGAGGGGTGTATCAAAGTCCGTGACGCTCCTGAGTCACACAGGAATTTGACCTTTCTTCCCTCCACCAGAAGTGTTCTGGTTTTGTATTTGCTAGGTAGAGCTCCAGGCTCAACAATGCTAAATCTAAAATTTTATTTTCATTTTTATTCTTTACATCTGTTTGTACTTCCTCTATTCCCTCTACTACATTCACATTTTCTTTTTGTTTATTAACCTTTCCTGATGATTTTTGGTTATTATCACTATTATATAGTCAGTCCACATCTCCTTTATCTTCTGTTATTGCTTTCTTATTTTGTTTATAGTCCCTAGCTAGATGCCCTTTTTACCTGACTGTAATACAAATACTTCAGCTCCGTCTTCAACAGTGAAGACTTGTGCCCTTTTTTCTCTTTACTATTAAAGTGTCTTTCAGTACGTCTAGCATACTCAAGTAAGGCTTGCAGCCTGCTTGTTCAGTGATTTATCATATGCCTTGTAATAAAACTACTAACAGAGGCAATGCAACCTTTTAAAAATGTATATATATATATATATATATTTTTTAATTGTTATTTTAAGCATTTTAATAATCTAGCATAATATCCATCTACTGTCTCATTTTCCTGTTGTAGGCATTAATTAATGCAAGTCCAGTCTACTCTAAGTTTTCATTTTTCAGAGATCCTGTCTGTTAGACCTTTTACTCTGTTGTCTAAAAATGTTTCAGAATTTTTTAAGCTTCTGTTTTTCTTTTGCCTGACGCCCTGCATCAGATTAAAACTTGTTTAAGGAGTTTAACTAGTGAAAGTTTATCTAGTTTACTATCAAATTTATAGTTGTTAACACATTTTGCAAAATATCTCACATTATCTGCTCTCTGTAATTGCATATATTTTGCATCTTCTGTTAGGGGCGGGTCACGTGACCCTTTAGTGCATTCGTTTCCCATGTCTCTGAAAGAAAAAAGAAGAGAGAGAGAGAGAGAGAGAGAGAGAGAGAGAAAAAACAACAACAGAACTGTTACGTAACCCTTTCTCTTGTACCACGTGGTATCTCTATTCCCCGTATTCACAGTAGTGTCTAGAATGACTGTTTACTTTGTTTTGCTTTATTTCCTGATCTATGACTCAAGATACAATACTTCGACTACCTCTCTCCCTGCTATCACAAACCTTAGCAATAGCACAGTGTAACCTGGTCCCTGATCTAAAACAAAAACAAAGAGAGGAATTCTGCTTACCCGAGCCTCCTGCTTATGTTTGATAGGCTTTTAGGACCCAGTTTTCCGCTTTTCGGCCACAGATCAGATAAGTGGACAGCCTCTTTAGGCACGACAATTCAGTCGGAGGTCTTTCCTTCTTCTGCAGACTTCAATACCACCTATATATTCTGACCTGTAGCTTACCAAGGGAATTCCGGCACGATTAGGACCAAGATGTTAAATAAATTTGTTAGAGTCAGACTGTAAAAATCATTGAGTTATTCAAACACAATGTCAATTAATAACAAACAATAATGCAGGAAAGCTTGAGCATCTTAAAGCTAATGTACATTAGGAGGCAAAAAACCATACACAAAGTTTGTATAGAATTTTGACTGCTTTATTGACCAAGACACATTGGTTATATACATTTCATTATCAGTTTTGCCCACCTCACTGGTGTGGCTAATGACAGGGTCTTTACATCATAGTTATTCATAAAAACTGCTGATTTTGTGTTTTCAAAAGTCCTTTTCCCATGAGAATGTTGCAGCCTTGCAGACAGCTGGTCAGTCACGATGACCTCCTGAGGATGTAGCCAATTCAAGGTTCTCTGATTAGTTCAATACAATAGATGTATGTCTTCCTTAAAGTCTCCTTTGTCTTTCTTGCTTCCAGCTGCGCACTATCAGAGATAGTGCGCAAGGCTACTCTCCTGGTGGAGGCAGGAAGGAAGACATACATGCGAACAGATTTATTATTTTCTAACTTTCCAAAATAATCTTTACTTGAAAGACATGAGCCAGACTGCATCTGCAAGCTGCCAAGGTCAAATTTCTGATTACACTGCAGCTTGTGCTTCAAGCAATAATATAAGAATCAATTTTAGAGTGATAAAGCTGTAAGAGTCACTACCAGCAAGCTGTTGATTGTTGGCAGGTTCCTGATTCACCTAAAGCACACATTTCTGTTGTTTTGATCATACAACTGATAAGTTGAAATTGTGAAAAACCTGCTGTTTGTTATTATAGTTGTTAACTGGAACATGGTGTGACTGACTAGTGTACTGACACTGTCTGTTATTATAATTATAATTCACTCGTGTGCTGTTCAACAGCCTTTCACTTCTACGTAGTGGTTCCTGGTTTTGATTGGATGGCTCAAGAGCTCCACCTGTATGGTTATTGATAGAAGGAAGAGGGGAACCACCAGGAGGTTGATTAACAGGTGGAAATGAACCTGAGTTATCAGATTCTAAGCTAGAACTGAGGTCCTTACACGTAATGTCAGCCAAAGAATAGCCCAGTTGCCAAACTTGAGCAACAGGAGTAGGTGGATAAGCCAGACCTTTCTGATAAGCAAGGCTGTCACGCTCAAGTTTTTTAGATTTATTGACACTTAATTTATTAAGGTGCTGGTTGATACTAGAGAAAATCCTTCCATAATCAAACTTATACCTATTAAACAAAGGGTCATGTAAAACTTTAGTGTCAACCTCTTTAACAAGCTTTAACACTTTTTCAGCCATTAAAGAATAATGTTTTATCATGACTTCGAGAAGTTCGAAGCCCTGTCTGTCGAAAAGGTTGATTAATTCCTGATGTTAATCAACCTCCTGGTGGTTCCCCTCTTCCTTCTATTAATAACCATACAGGTGGAGCTCTTGAGCCATCCGATCAAAACCAGGAACCACTACGTAGAAGTGAAAGGCTGTTGAACAGCACACGAGTGAATTATAATTATAATAACAGACAGCGTCAGTACACTAGTCAGTCACACCATGTTCCAGTTAACAACTATAATAACAAACAACAGGTTTTTCACAATTTCAACTCATCAGGGGCAAGACCAAAACAACAGAAAGGTACGAAACCGTCCAGGTGAATCAGGAACCTGCCAGCAATCAACAGCTTGCTGGTAGTGACTCTTTACAGCTTTATCACTCTTTTGATTCTTATGACTCTTGCTCCTTTCACTGTCACGTTGATGATTGTCTTAAATCAGAAGTTTTTGGTAATGACTTTGTGCCTGACTCTTGTGACCATTTGGTTACAGGTACAGTTGATGCTCAAATTTTCACTCGCCCTGTCATTATTAGTAACAACGACAAAGACTTTAAAGTGTTTAATTTTTCTGACAGTTTAATTACACTTGATATTGTTGACTTTTTAGCAAAAGGGTATACTTATGTTCCTTGGCACAACATGGACATTGTTAAATGTATTGTGGAGCTTAAGTCTTATGTAAGAAAATTAAATCTGAGTTTGTTCTTTATGAATACACCTTCTCTTACATTGAACAACTGTTATAAAATACCTAGCACATTTAATCCTCCCCTTCACCCACTTGTCACCATTTCTGAGCAAGTATGTGAGCTTGACTTTAGGAATCTAGCTGATTCTAGAAAATTTCCTAAGTTTAACCATACTGAACATGAGAAGGAACTTTTGGAGTTCATTCAATCCCAGGACATTACCAGACAAAGGTGGAGGTGTGGTGATATTTGACAACTCGGATTATGTTTTACGTATGACTTCCTTGTTGAATAATGACACCTACCAAGCTAGTTCAAGGTCAGAGGTTAATTCAGCTTACAACCTCATTAAATCTTGTCTGAATGACCTATTTATAGATGGCAGAATAGATCAGAGTTTGTTAAACTATATGGTTGCTTTGTTTCCTAGGTATCCAACTTTATTTGGAATACCGAAAATTCACAAGGATGTCTCCAATCCACCTATGAGGCCACTGATTGATGGCCGTGGTTCACCCACTTATGCATGTTCTAAGGTGGTTGATACTATGTTACAGAAATATGTTTCCTTGGAACCACACATCTGTAAGGACTCTTGGTCTTTCCTTGGGAAGATCAAGGAGTTGGACTTTAATTTAGGTTGCAACTTTTTAACGATAGATGTGAGGGACTTATATACATGTATCCCACATGACATTAGCATTGAGTGGGTTGCTGAATTGATGAAAAAACATAACGCTTCAAATGGGGATATCTCTTTAGTTATGGAACTTTTAGATCTGATTTTGACTAACAACTATTTCCTGTCTAATAACAAGTTCTATTTGCAAAAGATAGGGTTAGCGATGGGCTCCCCTTGCGGGGCTAGTGTCGCTAACTTGGTTATGGCACAGTGGGAGTCTAATTTTGTTTTTAATGACAGCTTGGGTATTGACTCTATAGTATTTTATACTAGATACCTAGACGATATTTTTATCCTGTTCAAGGGAGATGCAGACTGGGCTTCTAGTTTGGTCGACAAGTTTAAATCAACCACTAGTTTTCTGCAATTCACCTATACTTTCAGTACTGACTCAATTTCATACTTAGATATCCTTTTGAGTAAAGACATTGTTGACAAATGTTTCACTGCTAGAATTTTCAGGAAAGAGACTTATTCGAACTGTTTCCTGCATTTCTCCAGCTGTCACCCATTCCACCAAAAGAGATCCGTGGTTAAGGGACAGCTGGTGAGAGCTTCCCGTATTTCTAGCTTGGATGTGGACTTTGTCAGTGAATGTACTCTTTTGAAACAAATGTTTTTACGTCAAGGTTACCCTGAGTCCCTCATTGATAGTTTAATTGATGAGGTTACATCTAAGTGACACAACAATTGGTTTAAACCTATATTGAGCCCCACTGTCTGGTGCCAAACCCTGGACTCCAGTCTTGTCTTGTTTAGCGACCCCTCTGAGCCACCTGCTTCCACTACTGGGTCCATCGCTATTGAACAGACTTTTCAGCACACTTTTGTCATCTCTTTTAATGCACAAAGTAAACTTATTATTGGGTTACTTACTAAGAACTGGGAGTTGTTCAAATCTAACCAAATGGTTTTTGAGAAGCTTGGGGACAAACCTAAAGTGGTCTTTAGAAAGGGTAGAAGTATGAAGAATTATCTTGAGAAGCATGATAGACCTCTTTCTAAGACAAAAGGAATGGTTAAATGTGGATGCTGTAGTTACTGTAAATTCATTGACTGTACTAATGCCTTTTCTGTACATGGTATGACTTACAGACTTAAATCTAAATACAGTTGTAATAGTAAGTTCATTGTTTACCTGGCTAAGTGCATGGATTGTTATGCATTTTATGTGGGAAAGACTGAGCGTAGGCTCAGGGATAGAATATATGAGCATCAATACGCCATTTCCTACAGTAAGCTTGATAACGCTTTAGCAAAGCATGTTCATAGCTACCCTCTGCACAAGTTTAGATATTTAGTTATTGATGATTTTGTTCAGGATGTCCGTGGTGGACCGGCTTCATTTAAATTGGAGGAATTAGAATTACTATGGCAAATCAGGTTGAATGCTTTCAACTATCCTGGATTAAATGAGGCTTGTTCTGTTTCATGTATTTTAAAGCTCCTTAGCTTACAAAGGTAGTGCACCTTTATTAATGTATGCCTCATAGGAATTGTCATCTGTTTGTGGGTGACCACGCTGACTTATTTTGCTAAATTAAAAGTATATGTATGTTTAAAGAATGTACTGCTTAAATTGACTAATTGATTTATTGATTGTCTTATTGTTTAATTTCCCGCTTTCTTTGGGTTAAAAGTATGGTAGCTGAATGTCATTTTACCTTCTGAAGAAGTTTGTTTCTGTCACAAACGAAAAGCGCTTAAAGGATTTTGATTACTGTTCACATTTGTTCGTGCAATTTTATATTAAACGCCTGCCTTGCTTTGGAAGCCGTTCATCTGTTTGTTTATTCACTTCATAGCCTACACAACCCCCATCACACCACCTGGCCTGATGTTCTCTGTCTGCATAGGCTTGTGGGGGAGGTTACTCATATGCCTCTTTAGGGCCATGATACAGCATTTCTTTGTGTTTGCATTAGTGTACAATTGTCCTGCTGTGTCTGTGCCACTGAAATTCTATCATGGCTCACTGTTTCAGTACTGTGACTATAGTGCACAGTATCCTGGGTTCGAGCCCTGTCACTGCTTTTTATTTTCATGCTGGAAAGATAAGACTGCATAAGGAACAGTAAAGCAAATATGAGCATGTTTAGCTGACTTTGCTCAACTTTGCCCGACCTTGGCCAACATTGCTCAGCATTGCCTGACGTTGCACTAGTTAGCATGGGCAATTTTGTTTGCATATACTAAATATTGGTAAAAGCTGCTTAGCAGTGCTTTATATTGCTTAAAACATGGCAATCATGCCTCAGGTGGTGCTGCAGGGCTGCCTATGTCAGATGCACATACTACACTCCCTATACATGTTTGGAAACAGGTAGTGTCAAGTTAGGCATCCCTTTTATTTTATGTGCGAGTCATAGAGAGGTATCATTTCCAGGGTTCCTACTGATCCAGTGTATGTGTTATGCATTGCCTCTTTGCCAAGGCCAAGGCATACTGGGCACACCTCCTTCTGCCTACTGGGGCAGGCTCAGGTTATTCCTCGTATGAGTCATGCCTTGGCACTGGTGGGGGGCTGTTTGGCCCTTCCCCATGCTGTTCCTGCTGCAGCTGTTTTTGCAGGATCATATTGTGTAGCATGGCACATACCATGACAATTTGGGTACATGTAGTTGGTGAGTACTGCAAGGCTCCACCAGATGTGTCCAGGCACCGGAACCATGACTTGATCATCCTGAACACACGCTTGATTACATTTCATGTTTGTGCGTGTGCCTCATTATGGAGTTCTTGTTCAGGTGTGTTTGCATTTCTGATGGGTGTCATCAGCCACTGCTCCAGTGCATATCCAGCATCCCCCACTAGGTGACCGTCAGGAATGTCCCCATTGGCAAATGTCTGGTACAGCTGCGTCAGATGCCAGATATGAGAATCGTGGTAGCTTCCAGGGCAGCCAGCATGCACATTCAGTATTATGCCCTGGGCATCGTACACGACCTGGCAGTTGATAGAGTGGAAGCCCTTGTGGTTGATGTAGGCCCTACCCCACTACCGGCTGGTGCTTTGATGTGTATGTGTGTGCAGTCAATTACACCCACTACCTCAGGGTATTCCACTATTTGCTGGAAGAGAGTGTGTGAGGCATGGCCTGCACAGCTCAACAATTTGCTGCAGGAGGTCTCTGTCCACTCTATAGCACTCCACTATCTCCAGCTCATGTAGCCCCTGGTAGGTTACCCTGGGTCTGTACATGCTTCTCCATCTCCTCACTGTGGGTTGCTCAGCAGCATTCGCAATGGCACCACCCTCAGTATCTTGCACATGTTGTCTTATAATAGCAATGGCAGCCGCTAACATTTTTTTGTCTCAGTTAAGCTTTTTAAGTTTTCACCTGTCTTTGTAGACTGCAGTGTTTCTGAGAAAAACATGGGGGAATGTTTTTTGCAGAGTTTTAAGTGCTGGACTGGGCTGCGCTAGTGTACTGCCTGTGTACTTGGCTGATTCTGATTGATTTCACCGAGTAGCTCTGCTACTTCTCCTTGGTTAACTTCCTACTACTTCTTTTCCTTCCTTTCCCTTTCTGTTTCCACAGGGGCAGCGCCATGCAAACAAGCGCAAACACGAGCACACGAGTGCACACACATGCATGCACACAGGCTTAGGTGGGTGCACATACACGCACATAGGCTTAGACAGCCGTACACAGGCTTACACGGGTGCACACAGGCTTAGATGGGTTTACAGGCACGCACACGCGTGCACACAGTGTAAGCATCTTTGCAAGAAAATTTAGTGATATCCATGGCGTACACCTTCGGTTTCTGGGTTTCAGTTAAGACAACTGTAGACACGCCTCTTCCAGTCCTAAGTAACTTACAGCAAACACATGCTGCTCTGTTCCAATAAGCTTACAGTCTTTGATACATACCCCCTCATGATGTCACCTATTTTCTACTCTGTTACTCCCCTAATCCTACTCTTACACTCTAGGACATGGTTCGCATGGCAGGGGAAATTGGGATTCACTATCCTTATCTTCACTTGCATAGGATTGCCTACTAATGCTTGGTTACATCTCTCAGACTGAGCTTCCTCCCCTTAGCAACCACTAGTCAGTAGCCATGTTGTCTTCAGCCTGCCATTCACCTGCATGGCAGAAGAATATTTTTAATAAAATGCCTATTTTTGGCTTTTATTTTTTTCTGGTTTTTGGGCGGCCACGGTGGTGCAATGGTTAGCATTGCCGCCTCACAGCAAGAGGTTCTCCGGTTCGATCCTCAGCTGGGGTGCCTTCTGTGCAGAGTCTGCATGTCCTCCCTGTGGTCGCGTGGGTTTCCTCCGGGTGCTCCGGTTTCCTCCCACATCCCAAAGACATGCTGCAGGTGGATTGGACACTCTAAATTGGCCCTAGGTGTGCGTGTGAGTGTGCCTTCTGTGGAAGGTTGGGCGCCGGGCTGGCAACTCGACACTGTAAAAACTCCACGGCCAATCAATGTGCAGACAAGGTGATCCGCTGTGGCGACTCCTAACTGGGAAAAAGCCGAAAGAAGAAGAAGATTTTTTTTCTGGTTTTTAGAGTGCCACAAGTTTGCGCGGCGCTGTGGTATGCTTAAACATTGAGGGAAAAAAATATTTTTTTTATTATTTTGCAACAGATGAAAATGCCAATGGCCTTATATTTGGCCATTGGCATGCTTCCTCAACTGGATGCATCCTTTATTTGGAGCTGTCATACCTCCATTTTGCTATTTGCAGAATGCTACTCCATTACCAACAGAGTACATTTCTGCAAGTTACTCTACTCTTACTCTGACAGGTTAGTGTTTCCTGGATCGCAAATTTACATCATTTGCATAGCTTTCAGCAGCAAATGAGGTAATTTGCATAGCATAACACTGTCCGTGCAAGAGTAGTTTTAGGAGCTCTCATGCACGCCCCTGCCGGTTGTTCCTGGATCGCTCGGCAGACATATTGGCTGTCTGGAGTCTTACTCTACTCTTAGACTCCGTGCAAGCCTTCGTGAATCCGGCCCAATATTTTGCTATTTTGGAACAAGTTAAACAAACCCCTTATGGTAGTGATCTGGAAGTAGTTTTGGAGTTCAGAGATTCAAGCTATGTATAAACACCTTTCCTGGTTTGAATGAACACATTTCTATTCAACCTTTACTTCAGCTGAAAGCTATGAAATTGTAATAAAATATATCTTATTTTTGGGGTGCTTTACATTTACTTCCATTATGTCATTTATTTATTATCATTCATGTCATGCAATTTATTTTATTCATTTTATTCAGGTTTGGTTCTTTTACGAATTGTGTATCACTTATTTTAATTAATTAATTAATTAATTAATTAATTATTAACAACTTGTATCTGTATAAGGAAGTGTGTTATCTATGGTGATATTCTGAAGTGCCATGTTTCTGGTGATGAAAGTGCTTAATAAATCATTTGGTTACTACTTTGGTTGATTCAAATCCTTTTTGGAGTCCTGTTGTTGGCATTAAACCTTTTGTGCTTACTAGTGTTATTTATAATGTCACACCATGTTTTTAACTTGTCTTAATCTAGGAAAAATTCATAACTCTATCAGTATCACATGCATATTACCCTTTTGTTTCCTTAAGTTAACCTGCCTGCTATTTTTATGTTGGGTTTTCCTTCTGTTCTGCATTCTTCATCAATCCTTTTCCTATTTATAAACAAGTTAAAAGAAAAAGAAAACAGAAGTAAAACAAGTTTATAACTATTTACAGACCACCACTAAGTGATTCACTATTGTATTACTTTATTGCTCTTCAAAGTATGTACTGTTTACCACATTCATTACCCATGACAGCCACTTATTCTTTTAACACCTTTATTGAATTATCACTTAAGACATACTCAAAAATACATTTATATAAAAGAAAACAAACTATACTAACATGTTCCCAGTTGCATACATTATACAGTACATATATTCTTTTGTATAGCTATCATCAATCCAACATTACATAAAATGCTGAATTCCTGTCTTCCCTTAAACCTCACAACTCTGCCAAAACATTATTCTGCATGTATTGTTCCCACAATTTCCATTTATTTCTGCTTAATTTATTCCTACCCTTGAGATCCTAGTTCCATTTTTTGTCTATGTTTCAATATTCAGTATTTCAAATACGGTTGGTTTAGACTCTGATTTCCATTTTTCTAGCAATTGCTGTTTGGAACCACCATAATTAAACTTAGCAAGGACTTACTATGTCTTGCCAATTCAGATGCTGTGTCAAAGGATCATAGGAAGTAAATAGGCTATTACCCTCGAGGCCCTTATAAGACTATCCAAGAGTTTAGCCCATGTTTAGACAAGTCAGTACCCAAAGCCCCTGTCCAGCAGGGACACAAGTGGAATCCCAGAGGTGTATCTTCTCTGTCCCATCCAGTTATCCAGGTTGTGCTTAAAAATGGATAATGAGGTACTCTGCTTGATGTAGAGAGGGAGTCTATTCCACAGACTTGAGAGTCTCTGGGACACAAATCTGTCCCACCAACAAGTCCTATTGATGTCACAGACCAGGTTGAGGTTGATGTGCGGGTTACTCGAGTGGAGCTTGACTTGTGGATATGCACCAGTCCCATCAAGGCAGGGTCTGAGATTGCTTTGTATGACAGACAGAGGTCACCTCTGAGGAGTCTGCATGAAACTGAGTAGAGGGACAGGGCTTTTAGCCTATCTGTGTAGGGCAGATGTTTGAGGCCCTGGATTCTCCTGGTGAGGAACCTCTGTGGTCTCTCCAGTTGGTGTATGTGCGTTGTGAGGTACATGCTGAAAGGGGGCATTGTACTCAATAACTGGGTTTATAAGGGAAGACTACAGGGATGTTATGACCTCCTTATCCCTTGGTGAGATACACTTACTTATGAGGTGGATCATGTAGAAAGCTTTCCATACAATGGAAGCAACATGGTGGTCAAAAGTCAGATTGCTATCAACCTGTGTGCCCAAATCCCTCACGACTGATTGCATGCTTAGGACATTGTTATTAATGTGATATGTGGGAACATCACTCTTCCTAAAGGGGATGATGGTGCATTTTTTGGCATTCAGCTTGAGGCCATGTTTCTGGCATCAGTCATTTGTTTGGGTGAGACCCTCTTGGAGGACGTCCACATCACTTGGGGAATTGATGACTGCACCCAGCTTGCAGTCATCTGCAAACATGGTCAGCCATAGCCCATTGGTTTAGGCCTGCAGCTCAGAGAAGTATATCCTGAATAACAGAGGCCCCAAGACCAATCACTGGGATAAGCCACTCATTACAGGTCTTCTGCGTGAGGTGGCTTCCCCTATTTTGATTAGGTGGGTTCTATCAGTGAGCCAGTTTGCTACCCATCTGGTAACATTTGGTTTGATACCTAGTTGAGAGAGTTTATCTATTATGCCTGAGTGGGGAATAGTGTCAAAGTCTTTGGCCAGGTCAAGGTAAGCAGTGTCCACCATGTTCCACTCATCCATGGCTTTGATGACTGTCTCAAAGAAGTCAACCAGATTTAACATACATGATCTCCCCTTGACAAAGCCAAACTGTGTGGGGTCGAGTGTTTGGAGGTTGCCAATGTCCCTACTAATGAGGTCCATGATAGCTCATTCCATGACCTTGCAGATCATGCTTGTTAGGCTGATGGGTCTATAATTTTCCAGATCGGTGGACCTTTGTGTAAAGGGATGATAGTGGCTGTCCTCCACTCAGCTGGGACAAAGCCAGTACTCAGGCTTTCACTGAATCGGGTGCCTAATGGTGCTGCAAGTTCATGCCTGAGTTCATGTAGGATGCAGTCTGGGATGTTATTGGGTCCCATGGAGGCTGTACTTTTTTACCTTTGAGAGGGCAGTGATGACTTGTTCCCTGGAGATAAGGGAAGGGGTCAAGTACTGGGGATGTCCTGATTTACTGATGGGGGACAGAGGGGTAAAGTTTTCACTGAATCTGTCAACCAGTAGGCTGGCTATATCTACAGCATTTGTGTATGTGGTGTCCTTAACCACCAGTTCTGAATAGATGAGTGTTTCCACTGAGATTGTGGACATATGTGAAGAAGGCCTTATGATTGTCTCTAGTAGATGTGGCCAATTTGGACTCAAAGTTAGCTTTAGAGGATTTCACTAGTGCCCTTATTTGCTTGTTCAGGCTAACGAGAGATTGCTTCCAAGTGGGCAATTGCTCCTTCCTGGTCCTGGACAGCATTTTTTTTCCTTTTGTTATATAGTTTATTTATTGCAGACGTCCACCAGACAGGTTTACTCTTCCTTGCCGGGGATGATTTTGTCTTGCCGGGTATTCCTGAGTCCATGCATTTATATAAATGATCGTATAGTACTTTGGTGTAGATCTGGACATTTGGTGCCGGTTCCTATGGTGGGGGGGGGCTGTGAAGCTGTTTATTCCATCCCTCAGGAGGTTGTAATCAGCTTTGGAAAAGTTTTTTTGTATGACCCTAGCTGGTGGGGGGGGGGGGGTCAGAGGAGAAGGTGACTTTGAAAGTGACCGTTTTATTGTCCAATCATACCAGGGAGGATGCTACTGTAGGGGTGCTACAGTGGTTACTCATGTTGGTTAATACTAAGTCCAGGATATTTTCACCTCTTGTGTGGGTATCAACTAGCTGTTCCAAGGCATTTGCATTGATAAAATCGAGGAATCTCTGGGCACTAGTATTCTGGCATGAGTAGTTTTTCCAATCTAGGGTTGGGTAGTTAAAGTCACCCAGGATCAGGGTAAAGGGTTGAATCTTGATAAATTTGAAGACTTCCAGATAGGTGAAGTGGGCATCTTGAGTCAAATTTGGGGTCCTGTAGCTAGCTATGATTTGAATAGGGGTCTGGTCAATAGTTAACTGCACCTGGAGTGTCTCCTGTGCATCATTCTGTTTGACTATCCTGGAGGTGTGTGCATCTTTTATATATATTGAAACTCTACCTCCTTTTGCTTTGCCACCCATAGTTTGGGGTTTGAATGTATGGTAGGATGAGAAACCAGATAAGGCTGGGGTGCTCTCAGCAGTTTTGAGCCAGGTTTCTGTGACTGCACAAATGGCAGCATCTTCCAGTGGTAAAAATGCTGTCCCAGTTCAAAATAATAATTTCCTTAGTTACACCCATTTGATCACCCAATATTCCTAACAGAGTACTCTGTAGGGAATTTTTAAAGACTGCCAACTCATTACACTCCCTAAACATATGTTTCCACTTGTCTCTTTCTTCCGCATCACACCTCCAACATTTGACATCTAACTGAGGAAAAATTCTTTAGTGTCTGCTTGAGGTAAAAAAATACCTATGCAAACACCTCCAACCAAAAATTCAAAGCCTTCTAGACTTTGTTGAATGCTTTGGAGCCATAAATATATACTCCCATTGTTCACTTGTAAATTGCTTATCAAATTTCTCTGCCCAATCTTTTCTAACCTCCTCTGATTGATTTGTATAATTATCATGCACTATTTTATATGCCCTACTAGTTATCCATTTTTTAACAGTAGCTTCTGTTTTAGATGCAACTAACAACTCTACCAGAGCAAGTTTGTCACTTAGGATTCCATCACCCTTTTCTCAATCCCCGATAGCAAAGGTAGTCTCTAGCCTTCAGTCCAAATGCCTTCTTTGCCTCTTTTCATTCTATTATGTTTCTCTCTCTCTAGTTATTTGTTTCCAATAGTTTGATTCCTTTGCTAGTTTTCTCCAGTAAATTCCAGCCCTGTCTTGCCTAATTGCGGTCATCCCTATTGGCAAAATGTCCTTTCTCATTTCTAGTGTTTAGTTTGTAGACTACTTTCTGCTGCTTTATGAATATAATGTGCTTGACTACTGTTATTCTACTTAAGGATCCACATCCAAAATCACATTCTGTCTTTATTTCTTGAATTTTCCCCATTTCATCATCATCTCTTCCCACTTTTAATTACAGTCGTCTGCTTGTGTTTTCTATATGAACCTTAACTGTGTAGCTCTAAAAACTTGTTCCATTGGAAGGATCAGCTTAACTCACTTGACCCTTGCTCTCTTCCCCTCCAAGATAAATTCCTTCAACTCTTTATTAGTTCTTATTCACAACTTCTCCTCTGGCTGATAAAAATATGCCTGACCTGTATATAAAACTAAAGGGACTGAAAAATGTTTTTCTGCTTTTATCTTAATATCCATACCCAAACATCAGAGCTTCCAGTTTCTCAGTTTTTGTATTATCTGTTTACCCTCTTCCCACATGTCCTCAATTGCCATAATAGAATCTTTTTCAACCCATACTCCAAAATACTTCTTTTTCATATCCCCATAAATATGTGTACTGCTGAAACAAGTCATGTGTGGGTGCATAATTTACTGCTATAGCCATTGTTTTAGACTCATTAATTTTATATCCTGAAAAGACTTGAAAGTGTCTCAAAATATTCCACACTGAATTGTTCTTTTCTGGTTTTATCAAGTACAAAATAATATAGTCTACAAATAAAGACAACTTTTCTTAATTACCATGCTAACTATATCCTTGAATTTCTGAGTCCCTTAATTTCCTTGCCAATGGTTTAAATGTAAAGCAAATAGAAAAAGGCAAAGATGAAACCCCTGCCTGGTTTCTCTTTTCAGACACAACATATAAGAGAGGAACCATATCACTTTAATTCTTGTCTCTAATCCCTCATATATCCCCCTAAGTAACATTATTATTGTATCAGGGAATGCAAATGCTTCCATTGTCCTACTCATAAAATCCTAGCTTAGTCTGTTGAATGTTTTCTTTGCATCAAGTTTCACCAAATCAATAGTGTTTTCTTATATTACGCTTCCCTCTGGATCATCATTGTTCTATTAATTTTGTGAAATATTTGCCTCCCCTCCACAAACCACAGTGATCCATATCTATCAGTTTAGACAACACCTTTGCCATTCTTTTGCTATTATAGACATATTTAGACATAAACACTTTATATTCATTGGTTAAAACTGAAATGAACCTAGATGAAGCTGGGTCTGATGGATCTTTACCATTTTTATGTATTACAACCACCACAGCTTTATTTCAGGATGGTGGTGCTTCCCCTCCTTTTAACATATTGTTGAACAAATCCTTCCAGATCTTTATCACTTTTGTTCTCTCCCAGCTGCCAAACTTCTACAGGAATACCATCTGTTCCTGTAGTCTTTCCTGCAGCTTGATTATACAACATCATTTTTATCTCCTCTCCTTCGATCTTAACTTTGAATTGTTGAGCCTCATCTACCTCTAACCTTAGCATATTTAAGTCTTGCATAAGATTTCCATTTGTGGTCTTTCTTGATTTCCCATTTCTCTGCTTTATACACATTTTCATAACATTTCCAAAATATCTCTAATACCGCTACAGGGTCTCTGGTTATTTTTCTTGTTAAAGGCTGCCTAAGTTTGGCAACAACCCTTTCTACTTTCTGCTGCCTAAGTCATTGTGCTAAAAGTTTTTTGTGCTCTGGAGTTATTATCAAAAAGCAGTTGCTTAACAGCAATCTTTCTAAACTGCATGCATATTATCCAGATACTTCTTTTTTTCTCTTTAGCACTCTGTAGTTGCATCTCTTCTTGCTCTGTGAGATTCCTTGTATACTGCAATAGCTAAACCTTTGTCTGCCTCTCTAAATAAATCCTGTTATTTCTTAACCGTATCTCTTCTTTTAATTCTACTCTGTTTTTTTTAACTCCACTTTCATTTTATCCCACTCACTAGCTATAACTTCTGAATAAATTGTCTGTCTTCCTTAATAAATCTCCAGTTATTTCCACTGTCAGTTCCTTAATTTCCTCTCTTTTAAACAGGTAGGTGGGGAAGCACCAGTGTCTCATTTTTACTTCATTACCTTGCATTTGTAGCTTACTGTTTATTGGTGCGTGATCTGAAATAGGTACTGGATATGAATCAAAGCTTTCAAGTAAATGCACATGTTCCAGTGAAATATAATTTCTGTTTAGTCTAGCCCAGTTATTGTACCCTGAGAAATAATATGTAAATTCTCTCCAAGTTGTTACTACTAAATTCATGTCTTCCATACCAAGTATTTTCATAAATTTCTTCAGAAATCTACCCTTATTTGTTGTATTTTCTATTCTAGGTCAGCAAGATACATCCCCATTGGTGCAAATCAAGTTTCAGTCCACTCTTATAAATAATATTTCTTGCTGAAAGTTGATTATTCCTCCCAAAATGTTCTATGAGCTCCATAATAGCAGTTTTTGGTAGCATATACATACATGTCAGTGTAATCTTCCTCCTCTTCCTCCCTTGCAATTAGCCCCTTACTACCACAAAACTACCATTGCTATATTTTTTCCTTCCTCTGTTACTACTGGAGTTCCTCTAGTAATATAGTATAAGTACTCTCCTGTTCCATTGTCCCTGATCATCTGCTGAATATCCATCCTGAAATCCTTCCTTTATAAAATTCTCATGCTCATTTCCTTCCAAAATTGTATCCTGTAGCATTGCTATTTGTACTCCACATTTCTTAATATAATTTAGTACTCGTACTATCTTGTCTATAACTGGACCATTTACATTCTAAAATAATATGGATAGTGTAGCCATTATGATAAGAAGTTATTGTTCCCACCTATTATCCACAATAGCTTTTTTTAAATGTCTGTTTTCAAATTGTGTATGTGTACACACTGTTTGTCAGGCTGATCTTTTATTCAGTTTTTTTTTGTTTTTTCCATTTAAATCTATACCATATTTTTCAAGACATCTTGTTTTAATGAAAATTGTCAAAAAAAAAACCCTCCAGAACACTCCCATAACCAATGAACTTAAAAGAAAAAAACACAAAAAGATATGTACATGTTCAAATAATGAAGTCTAACCCTCCTGATAAGAGCAATCGGCAATTGTACCCAGTAGCATTACCTAACCTGAAATTAAGGTTACCCATGCTAAAATGCATGTTACACCCTGTGCCCCTACTTACACTAATTGCTCTCTATTCCTTTCTTATCTTTATTCCCCTCCAGGTGTGACAAACAGCTTGTATGTTTTCAGAAAACTTCTAATGTTTAACCCTTAAGAAACAGTTCACTGACTATCTTTACATAAAACTGTATTATGCACCATTATAGTAAATGCATTGAAGTATTTAGGTACCAGGAAAGTTTCTATCTCTTATTCGCTTCCAGTAATTTCAAACTTTATTTTTTTGTTGAACTGTTTGCCCTTGTATCTTTTAATTTTACATTTTCCTCAGAAAAAATGTCTAGACCTCTCAAGATTTATTGACTGCACCTGCAGTCAGCTTGTCTCTGTGAAAACATAAGAACAGAATGCACAACTGCTCTCAGCTGCAGACTTCTCAACTCACACTGGACATTTATTTGCTAAAGGAAATCTCATTGCATTTACAATAATTTCTTATTTTTCAAACCCATATGCTTACACAAAAAGATACTTAACCCAGACATTCACCTATGCAGAAGTAAGAGAAAACATCTCAGCTCTACATATAGTATAACCAGTATACTTTTACACTTTGTCACCCACCCCAACAGTGCAAAATTACAGCATATTAACTTAAATATCCTTTTGTCCAGCCTTTCTTCTCTTTTTACATTGTAATGCCAACATTTCTTAAAACTAAAAAAAGCTACTTGGTCATATTACTATCTTTATTGCATACAACAGTTACTGAAAAGACTCACACTCTCCCTCTTATTTTAGAAAGCCCTGTCTACATACTACACAAATATTCTTTACTATATAGAGTGCAATTTATATCATGAAATGTTTTGTACAAATACTATTAAGAACTGAAATTGTTTTACTTCCAGTTATTATTTTTTTCTTTTAAGTTTTCTTCCAAACATTCATGACATGAAGTAGAGTACATGATTTTCTGTCCATCCACAAATTTAACAAAGTCAACAAAAGTACAATCTTTTTCAGCCACTTTTTCTTGTAAAACCATATTTCATAAATGTGATTGATGCTTTATATTCTCACATTTATTCACTAATTTCAGTGTTTCTGGTTTTCTTCCAGTTCCTCTCCCTCTCCATCTCCCAACACCAGACTTTCATTCAAGACCAAGGTACTACTGATTCATCTAGTAACTTCCTTTGGAATACCAGTCCACTTGCTTATTTGTGCTTTTATAACATTAATACAGTCTGTTCCTTCCATTTTCTCTAGTGGAGCAGAAAATCTCAGGTTTTCTCTGTGTGCGGTGTCCTCTAACACTGCCATTTTTTGAAACAGCTCTTCCTAAGCAATCTCATCCTCAGCCAGCCTTTTGTTCATTTTGACCTCTGATTTTTTCCAGTTTTATCAGTTCATCTGAACAGCTCTTTAAAGCTCCTTCTATTTTTCCAACCTTTTGTTATTTGAGTTGATATACTCCTTCAATGTTTCATTTATTTTAATCAGCTCTGAATACAGTGGATTTATTTATTTATTTGTTTCCTCTACATTATTGGAAGCCATCTCTTGTACCAAAGCTGGTGCTTGAACTGCTTTTTGCTGACCAGCTGCAGGATTCTTCCTGCTCAATGTTTTCTCTTCACCTTTTCTAACTGATTATCTTTCATGTTCTCTATGTTTCGTCTTTGCTGGCATCCCAGCAGTGCGTGTACTAGCCAGTAACTGAATTTTGCTAAAACTAGCAGAACTCCTAGCCTTATCTGACAGTTTTAATTTTTTTCTACACTGGGATAAGCTGAAATTAAGTTGGTGATCATTATGTAGCCATCATGGAAGGCCAGCATTCACTTATTCTTTGTGGTAGATTGTAACCTAATAGTCAATTCTTCTTCTAAGCTTGCTTTCTCTATTAGTTGGAAAAGGTCTAGTCCTGTTGGGCTTTCCCATTTCTTCCATTTTCTTGCTATTGCACTTTTAGCTAGTAAGAAAATTACCAAAATTAACATAGAAAACTCCTAATTTTTCTCTGGTTCATCTAAAATAGCCAACACAACCTCACTAGCTCTTATCACAATTCATCTTTTAGAAGTAGTTCTATTTTCATTTGAAAATTTCTAAGTTTTGGGCATTTCCAAAATATATTCAGCCTGTCTCCCATCTCATTTTTCCTTATATCTCCTTCAAACATTCTCTATTGCTAGACACAGTCTGTGTAACCTTGCTGGTGTAGAAAATATTTGTAGAGAGACTTCCATGGAAATACCTTTTTTATTTTTGCCCTCAGTACCATCAAGTACATTTTCTGCTGTTGTTTGTCAGTATATTCCTTATTCAACATCCTGCTCCATTCTCTTCTCACTGACTTTTCTACAGAATCTTTCTCTTCTACATGCAACTTATACAGCTTTGACAGACTTCTCCTATCTACACTTGGGTCATTTTTGAGTCTTCTCCACAACTTAACAAGATAATGGCAGTTTTGTTTGGCTAGTGTTATCCACAGTGACTTCTCTACTTGCCTTCTAAGAGCATAAAATTCCAAATAGGCACCCTCCAGAACTGCATAGTTTCTTGTCATCTCTTCCCAGCTCATAACCCTATCCTTTATCAATAGCTGATCCCAATAACATACTACTATGGTATCCCAGATGACTGGAGGAGAATAATATTAGTGCCAGTGTACAAGAACAAAGGGAACACCCACAACTGTGGGCAGCACAGAGGTTTCTAACTCATATCACACTGCATGAAAGTTCTGTGGATGGAGATTGATAAATGAATGTATATAGTAGTAGAAAGTAAGATGGGACAAATCAGGATGCAGCACAATTAACCCAATGTTTGCAGTGAGACAGCTAGATGAAAAAAAAGCTAGAGATGAGAAAAGAGTCCAACTGGCATTCCTAGACTTGGAGAAAGCATATTACAGTGTCCAAAGAAAGCTAATTTGGACAGGCCTGTGGTGGTTTGAAGTCCCAGAAACACTGATAGAATTAATGCGGGCTGTGTAGAAGGACTCAGTCATTCAAGTGTCAACAGCGTTCAGTCTCACAGAGGGTTCCCAGTGCATGTCAGTGTGCTTTAGGGATAATTTATGAGTACATTGCTGTCCATACTGGTGATGGACTACATTAGCAAACAGGTTGGAGGGGAAAGATTAACAAATTTGATGTATGCAGACAATGTGGCATTGTAGGCAAACTCTGAGCAAGAACTTCCTCAATCAATAGGGGAATGGAATGCAAAACTGTAGACACATTGGTTGAAAATTAGTATAGATAAGACTGTTGTAATGGCAGCAAATAGGGAAATCAGAAGAAGTAGAAAATTGAGATAGAAGGGAAAATAGTGGAACAATTTAACAGTTTCGAGTATCTGGGAGGGCTGGTTGAAGAGAAGGAAAGTCTGAATGAGGAGGTCCAAGATAGGAACAGAGGATCTGCAAAGAGAGTCAGGGGTAGTGTATGAGAAAAGAATGCCAAAGAAGCTGAAAAGAAAGGTGTACAATGAGTACTTCACTATTGTACAGAAACTTGGGCATTGATGGCAGAACATTGAGGAAGCTGCAGGTGATAGAGATGAAGTGCCTGAGATGTATGGTATGATATACTGTGGGGCAGATGAAGAAATGAGGACATCAGTGCAGAAGTCAAAGTAGTCCCAATTGCAGAGAAGATCAAAGAGGACAGCTTACAGTGGTTTTGGCAGATCTGCAGACAATATGGTGAAGAAGCTGTATACTCAGGAAAAAGGCAAGAGAAACTGAGAGTGTACAGCAATGAGGTGGATGGATTGTGTGGCAGAAGATTTGTGACATTCAGGCATAACTGTTGAAGAATGTACTAGAGTAGAACTGAATCAAGAGAGATGGCAACAGGTGATACAACACCCCAACCCCATGTACAAATTTGGACAATGTGGTTTGAAGATGATGATAATTGCATGCTATTGTATGGTAAGAGTGGTGAGCAGGACTTCCCTTCCCCTAGCATGATTACTGCACATTGTGCACTAAGGTACACTTTGAGTGCCTAGTGGAAACATGATACATTATGGTACACTGTGTGTGCACTGTAATACTGCACTGTACACCCTGCTATAATGCCTGTCTGCACACAGGACCATGTTAGGGTGGATGACACAGTGCTCCATGCAGGGGAGGACTGTGCTCAGTGTGGATGATTACTCTCAATCTAGTATGCAGGGATGAGCATTACAATGAAGACACATACTAAGCAGTGCTTAGTTTATTACCCACACCTGCATACTATTTTTTTATTTGCATTTCGTCTGAGATTCAAGCTCTCAGAATTATGTCAAAAGTCTATGTTGTCACATTATGTGCCTAGGTAGGATTTTACTGCTGTCAGTCTAGCCCACTAGTACTCATGTAGAAGAAAGAAGAGGTAGTGATGATATATTGCATTAGAGATATGAAAGGATAACTTTCAGCTACTATGTATGCTGTCTCTGCATTATTTATGCACATACATTCATTGTTTATGTACATTTGTTTGCAAGTGTATCTACTAGCATCAGTGCTGAATTGGGATAATGTTGTGGAGCTGTAATACTGACAGTTTTCATGTGAATGCATGACAGAAAAATTATCTGTGTGTGTGTGTATATGTGTGTGTCCTGAGACAGACAGGTATTTTGCTCATCTCTTGTTTTCTGCTTTGTGACCTTTGCTTGTTGAGATTGCCTCCCATCACAGTCTTGGAAAAGACAAAATAGGCATCAGAAAATAAATGAATAGCAGTTTATGACAGGAAAATATTTGTTTAATATTTGAATCTGTCCATTTTTTATTAAGGATTCAGGAATAGTATTGATTTACTTAATATTTCAAACTGTAGAGTACATATATTGAATTCCAAGTGTTTCTGCAGGGAGGAAGTTGTTACAGTATTACATGATTTACTTTAGTCATTCATTATAAAATAATATTTTAAAATTATGGTTATAATGATGTAAATAAAACTTGCTTATTTTCCATCAAAATCAGAAAGAAAATATTTATAAAATTGTTTGTTTATAATATATGGTAAATCATGCTATTGTGGATTTCAGTTCTTGGCTTTTTTAAACAGAGCAAAATATTAAAATGCATCATTTTCCATTCTATTTTTTATTATTCCTTCTTTAGTTTTTTTGTTCATCTTTGTGGATATCTGAATGAAGTGTAATTCCTTTCAGTATGCTGTGTCCTGACATTGTGTCCTGACATTGTGTGTGTGTGTGTGTGTGTGTGTGTGTGTGTGTGTGTGTGTGTGTGTGTGTGTGTGTGTGTGTGTGTGTGTGTGTGTGTGTGTGTGTGTGCATGTGTGTGTTTGTATATGTGTGCTACAGATTTTATATACTCCTTTTTAACATCCCGCTCTTAATTCTGTCTACACAATAAATTGTAGTATATCATACACACACACCTATATATACATTTATATATGTATATGCGTATATGTTTTGCTGTTTAGTCATTTAGTCAAGTTCCACTCTTCGTGACCTCAAGGGCTTTCACACTTTAGCTCTGGCCCCTGCCAACCACTAAGTTTCTATGTTCTTTCAAATGCATATTCATCACTTCAGTAATGTTGTCTGTTCATCTTAGCATCTTCTGCTCCCTTCTTCTTTTGCCTTTGATATTTCCCAGCATCCATCTCTTCTCTAGCAATTGCCGTAATCACATTATGTGACTGTATTGTCTGAGTCTTATTTTTATTATTAGACATTTCAGCAGCAGGTGCAGCCTGAGTTTATTTCCTGGAATTTGTATACACTAAACCTCCTCCATTCCAGCAATATCTGAGAGTAATAGGAACCACAACCAGGATCAGAGTAACACAATTCTTTAATTCATTTAGCAATCTCATACATACAATAAGGAAAGACAAAACATTTTTCATCTAGGCTACATATTAGACCATCAGAATTAAAACAAAAGTCCTTCCTCCTGTTTGAAAAGACTGAAGTATATCACATGACTGATTCTTAAAGGTGCAAAGCACACTTAAGCTATCCCCAACAGGTGCATTTATTCCACAAAAACAAATTAATACACTAAAAATTGATCTTACCAAAACTTTTTTATATAATAAAAATGCATAGTAAAAAGTATATTAAAAAATCTTAATATAAAACATATTTATATTATTGTATTTGTTGATTAAGTACATTAACCTTCATAGTTACTATACGTACAAAAATAATCCCAAACACTTGATCAGTACAAATCACACAACACACTCCGTACATTCTAAATAACTTCTCATGTGCATAAAAAGATGATAATTTGCAACATTGATAAAAACTATAACTTGAATTAATACATTTTAAGTGTGGGAAGAATTGTAAGATATTCATTGAGACCTAGGGGACTGGTAGCATCCAATTTTAGTTGCCACATCAGTTCCCTATGTTTCAGTCAAGTTCCCACTACCCACACCTGGAATCCCTAGCTACTCTCTCTGTAACTGCAAACTTGCAAGCAGGTTTTCTATGTAGGTATTCTATGTAAGTGGGATCACTTCTTTCATACAGTGACACCAAAATAATGAATTTCTGTCACATTGTGTCAGTTTGTGAAATTCAAAAAGTTGGCAGAGCTGTTTAACTATTGTAAGAATTCAGATATTAGCTTGGAATAACTATTCAATACAATAAACATGCCTTCCAAGTACCTGTGATCAAAATAGGGGAGACTATCTCCACAAAGTGACCACTCAAGAGTGGAGTTCCCCAGGATTCAGTTCTAGGGCCTGTCTTGATTGACATCTGCTTCTCTGAAATAAAAGCCAATAGCAAAGGGCTCTGGTTAACTAAGTCTATACTTGACTGCAAGCTAGGAGTGGTGATCAAGCCCCCAAATAACTTAGCCATTCTACAAGAAGGTTTGTCCCAAACAAATAACTGATGTCAAAATCATGGACTAAAACTAAATACCAAAAAATTAATTATCATGTCCTTTGCAAAGTCATCTACCCCCAGGGAAATACCACATTGACAATATGATCATAAGATTTGACTAAGTTGTTTAGGATTTGGGAACTTACATGGACAGTGTCTTAATTTTCGGCCAACATTTGTCCACTGCTGTAAGAAAGGCCTTCTATACTGTACCCCTTATAAACAAAGGGATCGTGTCTAGATCTAGGGATGTCATTGTCCCCTTGATGTCATTAGACCAGTCATTGAATATAATACCACCTTTGGCATATATGTTTCCAGAGACATGAAACAACTGGCATGTCTACAGAGTTATCTTAATAAAAGGATACAGGGCCTAAACAATATGTCCTATAGGGACTGACTCAAAGTCCTGTTATTATACCTGGAATCCTACAGGCTGCTAAGAGATGACCTGTGTCTGGCATACAAGGCATCCTCTGACCCAATATTGCTGTATCTACAGCACATCAGCAAATTAAATATCATCAAAAATACTCATCCTAGGGATCTATGCCTCTTCTGAAACATCAATAGACATTTTGGAGGTACAGGTGTAGCTCAGAGAGGATACCACTGCTCTGAAACAGACTCTCCATTCACATAAAATGAAGCTCATCCCTGTCCATATTCAAGAATAACTTGGATCTGTAGAAAATGTACCCCAGGACTGCCCCTATTACTACTAGCTCCTAAAACGTTATCCCGCACACGAGTCCCCGCAAATTATCTATGGTATGTTCCCAGTTATTCTCACTACAGATAATATGTTATCGACCATGGGATGGATAAGGCCAATCTAACACTAAATGGGATAGGTTAATTCAAGTTCCAAAAGGGAAACTGGCTAGGCTTAAAAAGGCCCACAAGGGCACTTAGCCTATTATTTACCTATGAACCTATGAATCACAGCAATTGAGAGGTATGCATACAGTTGCTTGATAACTTCAGCACTCCTTAATATTTCCCTTTTTGGACTGGAATATAAACTGACCTTTTTCAATACACAAGCCCACTACTGTTTTCTAATAGAACTTCTGACTTCCTCCTCTTCAGCATCTATTGGTGGAGCATAAACGTGTGTCAATGAAATGCTGAATGGCTTTTCTTGGTTTCTGATTGGATAATGTTGTCATTTTGGGGTTGTGAGTAAGCATACTTTCTAAAGTATTTATTTAATATTCATGAGGGATGAGTTAGGCTGATTTGCACATTCAAATTGTTTTTAAAGGTTTTTATTGGATCAAGTTTAATGAGTATTGCTATATAAATGAGTAATTAAACATCAATGGTTGTCTGATGAAGTCCATTTTTATGGATGAAAACGCATGAGAAGTGTTTGTGAATTCAAAACGCGTTTACGTGTTTATCTTTGTGTGACATTAAAAGTTTTTAAGCAGCATCGAGTGTTCCTTTGGGCTACTGCACTTCGGAGAGGTTATTATATACTTTCTAAAGCACTTTCGTTTACTATGAGGGCTACTCTAGTTCTTCTGCAAGATTCTTGTCCAAGGTAGAGGATCCAGTGATTACCTGATGTAAAATAACCCATTCCAGATCATTTTAGTTCACTAATTCACAAGACGACAATATTTACTCTTGACATCTCATCTTTAATTGCATCAGGTTTATCTTTGTTCCAGATTCTATAATTCTTTGCAGCATCAGACGTTCCTTTAATCTCTGAGCATCACAGCAGATAGATATCCTCTTGGTTTTCGTCTGTTCATATAATTAACTCCATCATTACTTGTACTTGTCCTCTGTTCCTCCTCGGCAGTATACTGGACACTTTTATACATGAGGGTCTCATCTTCCACTTTCATTTCACTAAGTCTCTGGTTGCTTTTGTCCACAGGTTTTCTAGGAAAAATACTGGAATGGGTTGCCATTACCTTCTTCAGTGTACCAAGTGTGTATGTGAGAGAATAGCATGAATATATATGTATATATATATATATATATATATATATATATATATATATATATACATATACATACAGTATATATATATATATATATATATATATATATATATATATATGTATATGTATATGTATATATATATATATATATATATATATATATATATATATATATATATATATATATGTATACACACACACACACACACACACACACACACACACACACACACACACACACACACACACACACACACAGGCACATACATATGTATATAGGTTTCATGTCAATATGCTAACATATTGAAAAGCAATATTCTGAAATTCACCAAACTGGGAGACTTATACGACCTATAATTAATTCACTTACTCAGAGGTTTTTTTGGACTTTGTCAATGCAAACACCCTGGAGCAACTAGTTAGCTCCCCAACTAGAGGAACGAATATCCTAGACATGGTACTCATAAGCATAGTAGATGTTGCTCCCTTCTGTGCATTACCTCCTCCCTGGTAAGATCTGTTCACAAAATGATCTCCAAACTAAACTAGAAACCCTTCAAACTCCAAACTTGTTAAGAATTTTGCTAGAACTAATTACCTCAAACTGAGTGACAGCTTAGTAAACTTCCAAGCCTCCTCTGAACCCAGGTGACACTGATGCCTACTTTGTGCTGTATTCAAATGCACTGTACAACCCATTCATAGCTGCATAGAGGAGGTAGTACCTGTCTGAGTCTAACCTCTGATTACTGGCAAAAATAAATAACCTTGCTGGATCCTTAGCATAAATATGCTACTCAACAAAAGGAAAAAAATCCAATCCAAAGTCAAGACAAAATAGTGCAAACAGACAGCACTCTAAACAAACAAATTAGAGAGCCTGTCAAATCGGCCAAAGCAAACTGTGAGTCGAAGATACCCTCCCAGTTGAAAAATAAACACAAGGCTTTTTTGTATTATGTTCATAACCTCAGGGAAACACTCAGCAATGTGCTGAGATATTCATGAATGGCAACACTTACACACAGTCTGAAACTACAGCAAACCTGCTGGCCAACAAGTTCAGTTCAAAGAAATACCTGCAACCATCTCACTACCAGTCATTATAAGGGAGCAGGTCCTTACTATGCAAGCAAAAACACTGCCATCTATGGGTTCTGACAATGTTCCAGGATGTGTCTTAAATAGCTTAAAACATAATCTATTAGGGTCACTAGAAATCCTCTTTAACCACAGCCTCCAGTTGGGCTTTGTCTCAGATGAATGGAGGACTGAACAGTCATCACTCTGTACAAAGGGAACTACAGACCCAAAAGTTTGTCGAGTCTTATCTGCAAGGCCATGCAGAGAATAATAATGGACCTGATCAATAATAATGTAGGAAATCTCCAAATACTGGACAAGATACAATTTGCCTTTGTCAAAAGGAGGTTTTGTCTGTTCAGTCTGGTGGACTGCTTTGAGAAAGACAACAGTGCAATGGATGAGGGTAAAACAAAACACACTCTTTATCTAGACCAAGCCAAAGCTTTTGACGCACTCTCCCACTCAGGGATCAGAAATAAACTTACTGTTTTAGGCATAAACCCCTACATGGTCAGGTGGACAGAAAACTGGCTCACTGACAGGACACATGTTGTCCAGACAGGCAACTCCAGTTATGATAAGAAACCTGTTACTAGCAGGTTCCTCAGGGCTCAGTGCTGCGACCCCTCTTGTTTGGTATATACTTCTCTTAAGTGAAGGCCAGTTTGGGGGGCCTCTGGCTAATCAAGTTGCCAATGACTGTAAACTGGAAGCAATCATCAAATTCCCAGATGATGCTGACATCCTACAAACAGGTCTAAAAGTGAAAAGCAGCTAGTGCCAAATCCATGGCCTAAAACAAAATGTTAAAATGCATAATCATACCCCTCAATAAATGAGATATACCTGCAAATTATAATAATATTAATAGCATACCCCTAAACGTAGACCCAGTGGTGAGGGGCATAGGAACACAGATAGATAATAACCTAAACTTTGACCACCAGGTAGCTATGGTAGTGAGGAAACCCTTCTGCGTGGCTCAACTTATAAGTAAAGGCATGGTATCAAGGTCAAAGGAAGTTATAGTGCCATTGTACTCAGCCCTTACCAGGCCCATAATCAAGTATAATGCTGCCTTATGCATGTAACAATCAGCTCCAGAAGTTTCTCACTAAAAACATATAATCTGTAAGACACATGTAATGCAGAACAACTGAAAGCCTTATCCCTTTACTCCATCTCATATTGTTTATTGAGAGAGGACTTATGTCTAACCTAAAAAGTATTCTCTGATCCAACTCTAATGGAAATGTTACATATTTACAAGAAAAATTATACAAGAATTATGCATTCCATGGACTTGAACCTTATTTGTGCTTCTAACAGAAGCTACTGGAGAGACAGATTCATATCCCAAAGGCTAGTCATCTGTGGAATAAACTTCCAATCTTCATCAAACAATGCATCCCTCACTCTCTTGAAAAATAATTTGGATAAATGGATGGGAAATCATAACTTCACTCCAGGGATACTACCCATGTCCTTTATGGACAGAGGAAATCAATAAATGATTCAGGGTTCCAACACCCAAAGACTCATTAGCCTGATACTACCCCATCCCATATCTGTGGAATTAAGATATAACATTGTCATAACCTGAGTAGTATAGGCTAAGCTTGTAACGTCTCTTGCACCATTAACCTAGTAATCACATATGAACCTATGAATGTACAATGTTGAAATGTCAAAATGCTGGAACGTTAAAATATTGAAATCAAAATACCTACTTGCCTACATGAGTAGATATATTGAGTTGGACTTATCTATATACATTTGTGCATATATATATATATATATATATATATATATATATATATATATATATATATACATACACACACACACACACACACACTCATATATATAGATGAACAGATATGGATAGATAGAGATCTAGCTATCTATATACAGAGGCAAACATACATGCAAATTAAAATATTCCCTTAGGTCTCGAGTAGATGATGCTACCTTTCTTAAGACACGCAAATCGTCACCGATGGTAAGTTTGTGCTTCCCATTGCTGGGCAGGTAAGTTCCCTTTGGGGAAAATACTTCTATTTTCAAATTTTGTTGATGTTTTATTGCTTTCCTCTTCAGGAAAGTTATTTTAAAGCTAAGAGTGTTGTGTTTTATAGACTGTCTCAAGATTGTAATGTACTTTTAAACATGGTGCTCATTTTCTCAGGCAGTTTAAAAGTGGTGTAAAGTAACTGAAAATATTTTTTTTCTCTAGAGAAATTGTGTTAATTTACTTTTGTGGGGCTCGCATAGTGTTTTAAATTGCTTTTTATTGTGTTTTTGTCTGACAAAAAAGTACCTTTTTGTGGACTGCTACTATTTACCAGCAATTGCTTCATGTCTTTCCTGAGAAAAAGGCACAATTTTCAGCTTTACCATTGAAAAGACTACCAGTCCCATGGTAAGTCCTTCTTCCAACCACAAAAAGAAAAAAATAAGCAAACAGCCTTTGCCACCACAGCAGGCTAGACATTTGCCTCACCTGCAGATGGGTGACTCCATTGTGGCCATTTGTTGCACCTCAGACCACTCACCTTTTACCCTGGATTCCTCTAGTGTAGCACCTACAACCACTATAGACTAGGGGTTAGCCACATCCCCTGCAGCTGTTGGTGTCCCATCAGTGGGCAAAGGACAGCCAATCTTGTTAATCCTGAGAGAGGGAAGAGAGAAGGATTTCCCTGTTGTGTCAGAATGCTGTGCCCCACCACAGGAAGTAGCTGCTGCCTTTAGTAACACAGTTGGCCCCATTTTCCTGTCAAAAAGAAACAGAAAACCAAGCATGTATCTGCTCCTCCTCAATTTTCTTTGGCTAAGATTAGATTGCTGGAGAAGGGTTAGGGTTAGTTTGCTGGCTCTGGCTCAGGGTTTAATTCGGGCTATTGATTCTTCTTGTAAAGTAGTTTCTATTAAAAAGAAGGATTCCTCTTTTTTTGAAGAGATTCAAGATTCTGGATCTGAACAGGAAGATGCAGGGATGGAAACAGGTTTTTTTCCTCAAAAGTCTGATTCAGATTCAGAGGCGAGCTCAGTTTCTGATTTTCCCTGTGGAAGGTTTTGTTTCTGTGAGAATATTGCTTGAATGTGCCAGGGTTTTTATTGGGATAACACTGAGGTTTCTCAGTCTGTCAGAAAATACTATGAGTTGTTACAGAAGGATATTCCAGAACCTACACCCATTCCTCTGCTTCAGAGGATGTAGGTATTACTGCCTGCAGTTTTCCTGGTAGTCAGTCAGTAAAGGCAGATAAGATATATAAAGTTCCTCAGTTTTTTATATTTTAATAAACTACGACCCAAACTGACCTGGCAGATATAGCTTTATTGATCCCACTGCTGCTAAGCACTTGGTTAATTCCAGTCTTTCTGATAAGAATTATTGATAAGTATGGAAAAAGTGTATACGTCAGCAATGCTGATTTTCAGAATTTTGAATTGTCAGACTTGTATGTTAAAGTTTGTTCTGACAAATTATGAAATAATGAGGAATGCTTCATCAGCAGTTTTTTCTTGTGAGGAAAATTCTGCATTAAATAGCACAGTTTCTTCTACTGCACAGGTCACTACTAATGATACGTTTTCAAGAGCTATGCCTATTGGTACTGTTTTGAGGAGGTTTGAATGGCTGCATTCTCAGAACCTCCCAGATGATGTAAGATTTTAAATTCTCCCTTGAGTAGAGATTTAGTGCTTGGCCCCTCTGCTACAAATCTGATCAAAAAGTGTGATGAAAGGGCAAGTTGATCCATGGAATCTCTAAGATTTTTTATTATTTCTTTTCCATATTGTCCAAGTAACTTCCTCATCCAGTTTTGGCAAAAAACAGATTAAACAAGTCTCACCAAAATTTAGGTAAACCGAAGTTTAAAAAGAAATGGCAAGGGAGTTCCAAAAAGAAATCTTGAACTTCCCAAAATCAAGGTCAGTCAAACAAGTCTAAATGACTATTCAAGAGACATTGTCACCCCTGTCATCCTGGGCCCTTTTTTTCTTCCAGTAAGTCTGAACCTCAGATTTTCTCACTGGAAACAGATGTTTTCAGACAAATAGGTTCTGAAAATCATTAATCAAGCCTTCCAATGTGAGAAGGGTTTTTATTCAAGGATGTTCATTTTGCCCAAGAAGGAAAATGCTTGGAGACCATTTCTGGCCTTTCCTTTCTAAACCTGTTTGGGATTGTCACCAAGTTCAAAATGATGTCACATCACAATCTGTTACCTCTTCTTCTTCTTTCAAGTTTCATGGTAACACTAGACTTAAAAGATGCTTTTCATCACAACCCTATTCATCCAGACTTCCAAAGTTTCTTAAGGTTTTGTGTTTGATCACATTATCAGTTTTCTGCCTTACCCTTTGGATTATCACCTGCACCAAAAGTGTTTACAAAGTGTCTAGCTCCATTTATAGCTCATTACAGGCTACAGGGTGTCCACATTCTTCTAGTTTTAGACAGCATATTTATCTTTGCAGAGTGTTTTTCAAAGTGTCAGGAATCTCTTTCTTGAGTGAGAGATCTCTTGCACAAGTTGGGATTCCCAGAGAACATTCTAAAGTCTCTGTTGACTCCCTCACACAGGACTGTATTCCTGGAATATCAATTAGATACATCAGTTCAAAGAAGATTCCTTCACAGGAAAACAAAGACCTTAATTTAGATCTATTTCTAAAGTTTTTCATTCAGGCTTTTTCTCACAGTGCAAAGGAATATTCCAGGATTTCAGGTCTCATGGCATCTATGATTCTCATGATACCCTGGCAAGACTCCACATGAGAATGGTACAGTAGTATCTGAAATCTCTTTGGTCCCAGCATCAACACCATTGATCTCTTCAAATCCCACTGTTGGGGTTTGTCAGAAAAGAGATCTTTTGCTGGAGACAGTAGTTATCCTTGAATCAAGGTCTCCCCTTCTTCCTCCCTGCTCCAGACCAGTCAGTCTTCACAGATGCTTCAGACTTTTCATGAGGAGCAGTTTTAGAAGGGATAAAAGTGCAGGGGGTGTGGGATACCAGGGACAGATATACGCACATAAATATCAAGGAGATGCTTGCTCTGATAAAGGCAATCAAGTCTCTAAACCATTTTTGGTGTCCTGGACCTCTTCAAGTGTTTACAGGCAATAGTACAGTCATGTGGTACATCAATAAGGAAGGCAGAACCAGGTCATACCGCCTTTGCACATTAGCAATGTTAGCCTAGGATATAGCCTCACAGCACAATCTTACTCAACAGGTATCCTACATTTCATCAGAGCAAAATTATGTAGCACACAAGCTGAGTGGGACCAGGGCAGAGCCTCATGAATAGAAATTAGATAGGGGGACTCTTCCAATATTTGATCCATCTATGGAGAGTTCCTCAAGTAGCCCTATTTCCCTCCTGTTTGAATAATCAATTAGCAAGATTCTGTTCCAGGAATCCACACAAGAAGCCCTGGAAGATAGATGCTTTTTCATTTCTTTGGACAGGAATGTTCCTGTATGCTTTTCCACTCTTTCAATATCCAAGGTATTTCAGAAGATTCCCCAAGATCTTTGTGGTGACTCTTCTGGCCTTGGCAACTTTGGTTCTCCCTTCTCTGGAAATGGCTAGGGGTAATTACTACAAGCTTCCTCACAGACTTAATCTACTCACACAAAAACAGTGGTGTTTGTTACACCTGACATCAATCATCTTCAGCTGACTGCCTGGATGATAGGGTCTTAATTCCTTTTAGACACCTGTTTACTGAGGAAGTGCAACAGGTACCAATGTATTCAAGAAAGCCTACTACTAGAAAATTATATATTAGTACATGGAAAGGGTTTTTCTTGTTGGTGCCAGCAACATAACCAGCACCCATTCAGGGCTAGTTGTTCTCTCATTTTACAATATTTGTGTGAGTTGCTATCTCATATCCTTTCATATTCCTCTGTCAAGGTTCATTTATCAGCCATTTCAGCATGTCTGTCCATGGCACTTTCTCTTTCACGGCAGTTTCATGTCAAAATGTTCTTAAAAGAGGTTTTGCATAAGAGGCCTTCAAAAAACTGGTAGGCCTTCCTTGGGATCTTAATTTTATGTTAGAGAAGCTAACACTTGCACTATATCAACCAGCTAATCTTGCTGACATGAGGTTCTTAACATGGAATACAGTTTTATTGATTGCTCTGACCTCTGTAAGAAGAGTATCTGAGTTTTGAGCTCTTATGGTGAGTCATCCGTATCTCATTTTCTATAGACATTATTTCCTTGAGATCTAATGCTTCTTTTATGCTTAAAGTGGAATCCAAGTTTACTTTGAGCCAAACTATCCATCTCTTTATTTTCTTTCCTGAACCTAAAAATGAAATACAAGGTCTAGGGATCTGAATTTTGTTTGTGACTTAAACAGAATATGCTGGAGAGACAGATGTGTGTCCCAGAGACTGCCCCTCATATGGAACAGGCTTCCTATCCATGTGAATCTGTGTTTGTCTATTACCCAGTTTAAGCATAACCTAGACAAATGTATGGGGAACAGGAAATTTACACTGGGCCTGGTACCCATATCCCTTATGGACAGAGGCAGCTTATAAATGCTTGGTTCTCAATGTCCTGTTTGGATACAGGAAATCATTATTCTTTTCGAAAAACTTGGCTAGGCTTAGAAAGGCCAACCAGGTCATTAGCCTAGTAAAAGTCTCTGACTCTATGAATCTATGAAGGAGAAAGGATACTCCATACTTTAGATTTTACAGATAACTCAGGTAGTATCTTGACAAAACTAAATCTTTTAGATCTTCACATCAATTTTTTATTTCTTGTGAAGGTAAGAAGAAGGGAAGATCTGTGTCAAAACAAACTATTTCCAAATGATTGTCTAATGCTATTATCTTTTGTTATACTCACCATAACAAATCCATTCTAGGCAGGGTCAAAGCCCATTCTACCAGTGCCTAGCTTCATCTATTTTTGGAAAGGGCTGGATTCTAGAAATATTCTAGAAGCTACTACTTGGTCTCTGTACTACCTTACAAAACACTATAAGCTTGATTCCTTCTCTAGGTCCACACCAGGCTTTGCTAGGGCCATTCTCCATGGGATCCAGGACTCTTCTCCTTCCAACTCCTAAATATAGTTAGCGACAGTAATCTGTCCATATAGTTAAATCTACTGCAGCAGTGATCAATATGATGAATATTGTACAGTTATGTTAATTGTACTTACCATAACAGTAGATGTTAGAATGATAACTGCTGCAGTGGCCACTCCCTCCACCCCATTTGTTTTTGGTGTGTTTTATGCAGGGTGTGGACATTTATTTTTTGTTGTTCTTAGCATTATCCTTTCAGGTCTCAGCCACCTTTTCTCTGCTGGCAGGAAAGCTCTGAAGGGCTTCGCTCCCAAATTTGTCTTTTAGTCAGCTTGGTTTGAGCTGCTTGGCAATTTGCCATTTGGAAGGTGCCTGAAGCTTTGGAAGCTCGACAGCTGTTATACCCCTGACATGATATAACCCCATATAGCTAAGCCTACTGCAGAAATGATCATTCAAAACTCTACTGTTGTGGGAGGTTCTACTTACAAAAGTATACTTTCTGTAAAGTTATTTTAGATATCACGAGCTTAGGCTTCTAGATATTTTCATTCAGGATGCCAGTGTTAAATATTGCACAATTCTATAAACGTTTTTTTTTACCTGTCTGTTTACACATTTTTGCATCTATGTATTTATCTACCTATGTTTAGGTAACTAACAGTGTGTGAGTGTGTGTGTGTGTGTGTGTGTGTGTGTGTGCGTGTGCGTGTGTGTGTGTGTGTGTGTGTGTGTGTGTGTGTGTGTGTGTGTGTGTGTGTGTGTGTGTGTGTGTAGAAACACACAAATCCAGAAAATGTAGACTCTCACATTAGACTGAAACAGTTATAGCCAGTGGTTTTGTGTAATAGCTTTAGTGCAAGGGGGGACTGTTAGGTGGCATTTTGGGGCCTATTTACCTTCAAACACTAAATATCACTTACCCCATAGCAATATATGTGTGTTGTAAGGTTAGATCCTAGTCGGAATGGGTTGATATTTTCTGAGATTGTATGTTCAATGTTTTTTAATGGGAAACATGAATGGTATTAGCCTTGTTTTTATGGTGAGGAATTCCAGTTTAACACTAGTTTTATATCATCAGGACATCATACTTGTGAGAGAAATACACTTTAAGAAACCTTTCCATATGATACCTTTCTGGTTTTCAAACTTACTATGGCTATGTTTTTTTTTTCTTACCACAACCATCATGTCTTCATATGTTATACTGTATGACAACTAGTGGAAGTGATACAAGCATCCAAGCAGCATTCACCATGTGGGAGGGTTGACTGGTTTTATTTTACTACCTGTGTGTCACCTGGAATATAGAATAGTCTATGTTTCTGATCTGAGCCATGAACATCCTGCGTTTACAAAGTCAGCCTTATCCCTGAGAAAAGCTGTTTAGTCCCTAAAAATCTTTTCTTCTGCATATAGAAAATAGCTGAACCACTTCATACTATACATCTTTGGTATAGCCCGCTTCTCTATGAATTGTAGCTATATTTTAATAATCATCTTAGATCCGTCTGGTTAATTTGCAGTATTTTTTCTGTGCAGCAAATAGTTTTATAGCGATTGGTTTGAAGTCAGAAACAATGACAGTCAAACTCATTATTATGTACGTAATGCTGTTGAAATTTTATGAACCATGCAGTGAACTTCAGTAAAGGAAGTTACTGTGCTTTTTTTTCTTTGATCAATGCTGAAACATGTAAAATATTATAAATTACTTTATGAATTTTAGAAAATGTTTTGCAAACACTTCAGCTTATACTTCTGTCTGGATTGTTAGACAGGGAATTTAAAATGCTTGTGTTTGAGGTTTGTAATTATGTTACCTCTTCCTTTTTTCTTTTGCTTTTGTTAATAGAAGCACTAATTATTCCATACTTTTTTAATTTTAATATGTGAAAACGTTGCTACCGTTTGTGTTCTTTCTTTTGTAATATGCATGTCACACCTTATAAAATCATTTAATTTTAGTGCTGAAGTTTGCTAGTATTTTTCTGCTTTTCATTTGCCATGTGATTCAATATAAAAAAAGATCCTTAACATCCACCAGAGCTGCCACCAACTCAGACAGGCTAGACCTTACTTAAATATCTCATTTGAGTGGTGGTGCCTTAGGAGTGCAGCACCTTCCATATGCTGAATTAGTGTCAGTAGCAGAATATGAATCCAGGGAGCATTGTGGGAACACAAACCAAAGCATAACTTTTTTCAGTACCAGAAGATATGCCATCTGTTGAGCCGCTAACACTGTGTTTCTTAAAAAAAAATCACTCCACAACTTTTTTGTTTCATGGGATTTGGAGAAAGATATTTGAGCAAGGGGTACTGCCTTTTTTAATGTTTAGCACCTGGGGTTTGTTCACTAATACATGTGGCTGTTGGCAAAAATACTAAATTTTGTATCTTTTTGTTAAAAGTATAAAAAAAAAGAAAGATGTGAAGATAAAGCTGGAATTTACCTACATATGTGTGCTTTATTGTTTTGTGTTTTGCACTTACAGCAGAATATTTACACAACATACACCTTACCTTCTTTCCACTCACATTCTCCACATCCTCCACTGTTTCTTATAATTTATATTTATAAATGTACACAACCCATCTTTGTTCCTCATACTTACTTACTGCTATATATATATATATATATATATATATATATATATATATATATATATATGTATAAAATGATGTGACCCAAAAACTACTACAAGGTGCATCACATTAAACCATCCTTTTTCTCTCTATGCAGTAATCTACATGTCATGAGTTTCATTCTGTAGCCTGCTCTGTAGGAAAATCCTCTCTGTAGTTTTTCTAAACAGGAGTTCTTGATTTAATTTTATTGACTATAGTTGTGATCCTTGGAACAATGAAAATTAAAATAGAAATACCCCAAAGGACCACGAGTCCACCATTATGTGTGTGTGTGTGTGTGTGTGTGTGTGTGTGTGTGTGTGTGTGTGTGTGTGTGTGTGTGTGTGGGGAGTACAGTCCATGACATGCAGGGGATGAAATTCTTTGTAAACACACTACATGTGCTGCAGCACGTTTTGTAATTTGCTGTATTTCTCTGCAATTGCACTTTATTTTTCATACTTGAAGAACTTGAAATTATTAGCTTAAACTTCTTACAGGGAGTCCAAAAGAAACACATCGTTAGTGGCTCAACAGATAGCATCCTCCCCTTTTGGTACTAAAAAACATCAGAAGGCTTTGGTTTGTGCTTCCACACTGCTCTCTGGATTCATATTCTGTTACTGACACTGTAATTTAGCATATAGATGGTGTTGCACTCCTAAGGCACCACCCCTCAAATGAGATATTTAAATGAGGTCTAGCCTGCCTGAATTGGTGGTAGCTCAGGTGGATTGACTTCTAGGCTCTAACCCAGTGAATATATGTAAGAACAATAAGTAAGTGTACCGAGCTTCATTCTAAAGAGGAATAAAGCCCTAACTGTACACCAGATGACCCTGGCCAGGTAAGGAGGTAGTCTTAGCAGCTTATGTCATCTTGCTCATCCTGGGAAAAAGACAGGGTGAAGCATGTACTTGCACACAACACTGTGACTAATCCCTGGTAGAGACTGAAGATGTTCATGTGTTTGGGGGGGTGTTGCTTACAAGGAGAGCAGGGCATTGGCTGACTTGTATATAGAGGCATGATGGTACACCACAGTGCCTATTGTACACCAGCTCCCTGGGCAATGCTACAAGTACAATAGAAGGAGGTTAGGCATTAAAGGGGAAACACTCCCTCAGCAGCAGTGCAGCACTGTACCAGGATTTCTTAGTGTCTTCATTGGCCCTTAGCATGGCCAGAGAAAGTCCAGGGCAGGAAAATAGTATTCAGCAAACCTGCTGTATGAGGAAAAAACACTGACAGCCCCTGCTGTGCAGATGACGGGGAATAGGCAAAATAAGTCAGTAAGGAAATAACTTTTCTGGTACAATACATACCTCTACCAAAAGCAGTTTTATGAAATATGCATATATTTTTCTGGTTTGAAAGAACAAGCAACTTTCCAAATGTCACTGTGCTTTTTATTCTACCAGCTACCTAATATATCCCTCCCTTACCAGTTCCCTGTTCAGTTCAATTCTTCCTAAAGTAGAAGGACTTAAATTTCAGACTCACACCACCCCTTCTACTCATAACCCTCATTCTTCTCCTATTGATAAATAAACATTGCAAATAAACATAGTGAACTTAACTCTTAAGTTAGTTGCATGAGTTAAAATACATGCTCTGTCTCACCTGCATACCCTGCACTTTACATTTCTCTTTCATTTGCTTCTCCACTTTATTCACATGGTCTAAAAAGAAAAATTATTGGACACACCTGCTTAATTCTCTTCCTCAAGCAGATGTTATGTCCTGAGAACTTGTTTGCTGTTAACACTATTCTGGACCCATCTTACTTAACATGTATCTCTGCTCCCCTCCATAGCAAAATAATCTCCCCACTCCATCTACATATAACTTTCATACTATCTATCAAGCAGAAATAATTTTCAATATCTTTTTGCCATAATGCTATTACTATTGTTTATAATTTGCTACAATGTACTGCTTCAGTTCTGCTCTGTATTGTATGTTTTAAACATTGTTTATATCTGTTTATATTTGCATGATCGCTTTGTCATTGTTAATGTACTTTAACAAACCTGATTGAAATAGGTCTATTGGAGCTGTGTTCTAGCCCAGTTAACAAGGTCAGATAGATAGATAGACTGACATATAGATAGACAGATAATTAGATACATGCAGCCTTAAAACTTGTTTACAAACATAAGCTTCTAAGGTACTCAATTGACTTCCATGTTCTAAACAATTAAGGGCATCATCTATTTTGATACTTGTGACAGCCCTCCTCTCTATCTCCCTCAAGCCTCATAATGTAGGGTCCAAGAGCTGAGCCTGTCTCAACTTTATCTTTGTGACCCTTCCCAGCTCCGTATCCACAGGAAGGCTGGTATCCTGTGACAGCGGTGGCTTACTGTCAGCCTGGGTACTATCACTCACCTCTGCCCTTGCAGTCAGTCTGTCCAAGGGAACATCAGTACCTACCAGAAGCTTTGGCTAACCATCAGGCTTATAGCTACAAGGTATCTCCCTCCCTGAAATAGTCTCCTCACCAGCCCTGGCTTCAGGTGTGGGTTCTGTTTGGGTCTCCCCAGGCTACCAGCCCTACATGCCTGTCTCCAAGCCTGAATGTGTGTAACTGCATGCACACAAGGTAACACATTATAAAAACAGTCCCTATCAGGACATCTACAGGGATATCCTCAAACACACCTACTTGTTTGCTTCCTTTTCTACCCTCCCAGTCAAGGTGAACCCTGGCCAAAGGCATCTGGAATGGGGTACCTCCTAAAGCACTGACTGGAGTGGACTGCCCAAGCAAGTACTGCTCCTCTTTAACCACTGCAGGCTTCACAATGGTTTTAGTAGTGGCCTGTTTTCATTCCACTAAGATCAGATATAAACTCTGGTATTAGTTTGGTACCCCTGTTGTCTTCAGACAACTTACCACTGGCATACTGGTATTCCCACTTGATGACCCCCCACATTTTGTTCCCCACCTTGCTTCCATGGACATTTGTAAGCTACATGACCCCTCTAGTTACATTTAAAGCATCTAAACCTTGATCCTGGCTGATTACCTGAAGTAGTGGCTTCCCCTGTTACTGGTGGGCTCTGCATGGGTGGTTTAGGCTGCCCACCATGGGTTCCTTTATATCTATGTGCAACACTGGGTAACCCCTTCTTGTGCAGTGATGCCCCACTTGCTAAGTAGAGATCCCCTTTTTTACCAGTTCATCTGCAGAGTTACACTCCTGGTCTGCCAACCAGGTTCTCATGTCCTCAGGCAAAGTGCAAAGGGCTTGTTTCCTCACCAAAATGTATGCCAGTCCTTCAAAAGTGGTGACCTGACACCCACTCACCAACCTATGAAAATAAGTGCTTAATTCAACAATATAATCACATACACTGTCATCTGCCTTGCACCTATGCACATGAAACTTCTTTCTGTAAGCTTCAGGTGTTAACTTAAAACATTTCAATAAACATTGGTTTACTTTATCATAGTTTAAACAATCAGTATCAGACAATTTAGAAACACCAGTTACAGCTTTACCATGAATTAAGGGGGTCAGGAACCATACTAAGAGCCCTTGGTTAACATTATACTGTTTACATAATCTTTCAAATATATGAATAAATCTATCAAAATTATCACCCTCTGTAAACTGTAGAAGAAATTTACTGACCTTTATTGATTCTGGGGTTCGGTTATTCCCTTCCCCATTATCTTCATGCTCCTGTCAAAGAGTCAGCATCTCCCTCTCATGTTGACACTGCTTCTCATTTTTTTGGGGGGAGGCTCAAATGCTTCAGTCTCTCATTTTCTTCAACCTCCAAATGCTGCATTCTTTCTCTACTGATTCTATTTCCAAATGTTTGGCTTCCAGTTCAAGTCTCTTTAACTCCAGACAGATTCTTAAGTCTTCTGCAGAAAAGATGAACTGTCCTGTTTCTGATGGCTGCAAATTCCCATCATTATCCTCCTGGTTGCTGGTCTGAGCTGCAACTAAGGCTGAAATAATTTCCTCTTTAGTCAGGTTGGCATGCACCAGTCCTTTGACTTTGTACACCTTAGCTAACTGGTTCTTTGTCAGCTTGCCCTAATCCTCTGCTGACATCTTTGCCTGCTTTCCCTGACTAAACTAAACTAACAAAAAATAAATAAAACTGTTGTAAAAATGAAACTCTGTATGTTTGCCTTGTGGCTGCTGAGAGTACAAACACATTCTGTGACAACTGCCTACACGCTACAGAAGTTCAATTAATATCCACACCACTGCTCACCAATATGTGATGAGTCTTGTCTGGGCCAGTAATCCAGGAGCCTGAATCCTCACTACTAATACTGGTGAGGGATGTTTACTTGGAATAAAAATAGATACACACGGTATTTCCAAATGCAGCTCTGCACCAAGCATAATTTCCCTTAAGAGCACTCAGGGAACACACTAAGTCCAGGGGGATAGGTTTCTCTCTCTCTCTCTCTCTCTCTCTCTCTCTCTCTCTCTCTCTCTCTCTCTCTCTCTCTCTCTCCATGCCCCCAATAAGACTCCCCACTGGCACAGATTTAAAGTTGAGTCCTCAGCCGCCTATCCAAGCCATGTCCTCCACCACCCTCTCTGTAAAACCAGTGCTCTGAGTCCCTGTTCCAAGCAGCTGACACACACACACACCCTTTGAGATTTGATTTGCACACAAACACACACACACACACACACACACACACACACACACACACACACACACCTGGGAAAGGCTGGCACAGATTAAGTCACTCTGCTACCCTTTGCCCAAACTATAAGGTAGTTACTGACACATACACTCCAAAGCCAGCTACTCTAAGGCTCTTACAAGGGTACCCAATAATACTAAGTAAAAATCATACTAATACAAATGGTAGTGTTTGACCAATGCAGCAAGGCTTTCAGGAGCAGCCACAGTGTCACTAAATAAATATAAGTACTCTCAAAGGTTAAAATATTCTCTAAAAGACCAGCCACAATGAAAAGTTTAAATATATTTAATAATAAATAATAAAAGAAAGTGAAAATGCTAAATATCTGTTTACAATAAAAAACAGAGTTTCAGTCACAGGAAATGTAAACTAACACAGATGAATAGATTCACACAGATACGGAAAAAAAAACAGTACTTAACCAATCTCACTATATTTTCTTGACTGATCTATAAAGGATTACTATTCCCTGGTTACTTACTAAAGCAAGGCAAGATGATGTAGGTGAGGGGTCCTTCTTTGTCAGGTTTCAAAAACAGACTGCTCTGAGACCTCTGTCTCATCTAGTATTAAAACATCATGTCAGTGCTGGATTACAAAATGACATCACATACATCTGGTCATCTGACTTCTGGTTCACAACATCATAGGATCATAGGAAGTTACTGGACTAATGGCACTATGGCCCTTACAAGCCTAGCCAAGTTCTTACCCTTATTTCTATGATCAGCATTTATTGCCCTTGTCCAAGAGCGACACAGGTGGACTCCCGAGGTGAATTTATAGTCATCCATCCAATCGTCCAGATTACATTTGAAAGAGCCAATGAGGTGCTCTCTTTGACATGAAGTGGGAGTCTGTTCCAAAGGTGTGGTAACCTCTGGGAGACTAATCCATCCCTCCAGCAGGTTTTATTAATGTCATATACCAAGTTAAGGTCTTTAGTGCAAGTAACACATGTACTATTTGACTTAAAGATATGCAGCATTTGAAATAAGGCAGGGTCAGAGATTGCCTTGTATGCAAGGCAAATATCACCTCTGAGTAGTCTGTATGAAACAGAATAAAGTGAAAGTGATTTCAGATGACCCCCATGGGACAGATCCTGAAGACCTTGAATTTTCCTTGTGAGGAACCTTTGTGATTTTTCTAATTGCTGCAGGTGCTTGGAAAGGTACATTTCAAACAGGGCATTGTACTCAATTATTACTCTGATAAGGGAAGAGTACAGGGATGCTATAACTTCTTTTTTTGGAGGCAATGCCCTTACTTATAAGATGAGCAATATAGAATGCCCTTCTTACTAAAGTGGAGACATGGTGGTCAAAGGTAAGGTTGCTGTCAACATATGTGCCCATGTCTCTCACCACTGAGTGCATATTTAAGATGTTGCTATTGATGTGGTAGTTAGCAGGAACATTGCTTTTACTGAAAGGAATGATAATATATATTTTTACATTGAGTTTAAGGCCATGACTTTGGCACCAATTATTTGTTTGTGTAAGAACCTCTTGTAGGATGTTGACATCATTTGGAGATTCTATGACCATTCCCAGTTTGCAGTCATCAGCAAACTTTGTCAACCACAGACCTACAGTTTTTGCTTGTACTTCAGAGATATAGATTCCAAACAGTAGAGGTACCAGGACTGATCCCTGTGGAATACCACTTCTTACAGGTCTGCTGTTGGAGGTGGATTCTCTATTTTGACTATATGAGTTCTATCAGTGAACCAGTTAGTGACCCATCTAATGATATAAGGGTTGCTGCCTAGTTGGATGAGTTTGTCAATGATGTCTGAGTGGGGATAGTGTCAAACACCTTGCCTAAGTCCAGGTAGCCTGTATGCACAGATTTCCCTTCATCCAGGGCCTTGGTGACTGCCTCAAAGAAGTCCATCAGGTTTATCAAGCATGATCTCCCTTTGATAACTCCAAACTGAGTAGGGTCAAGTGTTTGGAGATTACCTATATCTTAGTAGATAAGGTTCATGATGATTCGGTCCATGGCCTTGCAGATAAGGCTAGTCAGGTTAATAGATCTATAGTTCCTGGGGTCAGTGGAAGTACCACCTTTGTGCAAGGGAATAACGGTGCCTGTTTTCCATTCAGCTGGTACAAAGCTAGTGCTTAGACTATGATTGAAAAGAGTACCCAATGGTGTTGCTGATTCATGTTGGACCCTATGTAGGACTCAGCCTGGGATGTTATCATGTCCCATAGATGCTGTGTTTTTGGCCTTAGCAAGGGCATTTATGACCTGCTATTTAGAGATACAAGGTAGGGGACAGGTGGTAGGAATGTCATGGGGTACTTGTGGTGGGAACAGGGGAGTGAAGTTTTCACAGAACCTGTCGTCCACACACTCACTATATGTGGTATCATTAACTACCAGTTCAACACAAATCTGGACCTTTTCTTTTAGGTTACAGATGTAACTATGGAGTGCCTAGTGGCTATCCTTTATTGCAGAAGCCAATTTACACTTTCTTTGGAGGACTTCACAAGAAGTCTTATTTGATTGTTTAAGCTGAAGAATGACTGTTTCCAGTTTAGGAGGGCTCACTCCCTCTTACACTTAGACAACAATTTCTTCCTCTTATTGTAAAGCCTGTTAATAGCAGTTGTCCACCAGGCAGGTTTGCTCCTCCTTGAGGAGCTTGTTTTGGTCCTATCCGGTATGGCCGAGTCAATGCAGGTATACAGGTGTTTGTAGAGCTTGACATAGTTGCCAGTTCCATCTGAGGGAGGAGGTGCAGTGAAGCTATTTATACCATCCCAAACAAGGTTATAATCTGTTTTGGAGAAGTTTTTTTAGTTTAGTTGCTGCTTTGGGGGGGGGGGGGTCAGGTGAGACAGTTACTTTGAATGATTCCAATTTGTGGTTAGATCTCACCAGGCAGAACCTCACAGTGGGGTGCTATAGTGGTCTGCCATATTGGTAAGCACCAAATCCAGGATGTAAGCACATCTTGTGTGGGTGTCAACCAGCTGGTCCAGGGTATTGGAGTTAATGAAGTCAAGAAACCTTTGGACAAGTGAGTTTAAGCATGAGTAATTTACCCAGTCAATGGAGGGGTAGTTAAAGTCACCCAAACCCATGGTGTTCAGATGTATCTTGATAGATTCAAGTAGATCCGAATAGGCATAGTGGGTGCCCTGATTAATGGAGGGGGTGCTGTAGCTGGCAATGACTTGAATAGGTGTCCTACCAACAGTTAACTGCATCTGAAGTGTCTCCAGGGAATCATACTGTTTAACCAATCTGGAGGTGCATTTAACTCAGTGGTGCAGAAGTTAGCATTATCACCTCACAGCAAGAGGTTCTCTGGTTCAGTTTTTGGCTTAGGTGCCTTCTGTGCAGAGTCTGCATGTCCTCCCTGCATTCATGTGGGTTATCTCTGGGTGCTCTGGTTTCTTCCCAGATTCCAGAAATGTGTGTCTGGAGTGTTTCTCCCTGGGCTTCTGCTGAAAATAGGCCCTGCTCCAGTCAGACTTTCCTGATAAACAAATGTTAAATACATAAATGTTGATACACTGTCTCCTGTAGTTTTTATGCCTTCAGTTTGAGGTCTGAACGTGTGGAAAGAGGAATAACCCACTATGGCTGGGGTGCTCTCACAGGTCTCAGTGACTACACAAATGTCTGCATCTTCCAAGGTTGGGACAGCTTCCAGTGAATGCAGTTTCATGTTGAGACTCCTAGCATTTAGTAGCATAACCTTCAGGTTGTTTTTAGATGGAGTTTTTATGCTGGGAATTTTGTCCTTGAGTCACTGCCTAAAAAAGGATCTATGGGGGTGGCAAGAGGCTTAGCCAGTAGCCAAAATTCCAGGGGTGACAGATGAAGACCATCTTTGGCAAAGCATGGAGGTCTGCTGATCATGTCATCCCAGGTTGACAGATAGTGGATCCCCTTAGAATGATACCAGAAGCCAAGCCAATTATTGAAGTCAATCATTTTCTGTTTGTATTGAGGCATCACCCTAGCTGAAGGTAAAATGCTGCATAAGGCTAGGAACATACCTGCCTGAGACACATAGTCTGAGAACTCAGTCATGTCTCTCTTCATGTAGTTCAGAGAGGTACATCTCAAATCATTCACACCAACATGGACTATGATGGAGTCATAACAGTACCTGTTGGAGAGACATGAGTGCCTTTGTGATATGGTGTATTCTGGCACCTGATAGACAGCTGACCGTGACCTTTTCCTTATCCAGCCTGGTGAGAGGGACATCAGTGTGTGTCATGATGGAATCACCTATGACTAATATGTTTGATTTTATGTTTTGACTTAAGGGTTTGACCGGAGAGATACTGGTGCGTGAGCTATTATGTGTAATGTGTTCTGCAGAGGAAGTGTTATGTGTAGCATGCTTGTGTTTGTGTTTGCGTTTAGGAGATCTCTGGTGTTTAAGTATGTTTCTGGTGAGGACCTCCACATATGTAGATTTGTGTGATGTGGGTTTGGGTGGAGTAGGAGGTGAGGTGTGTATGCTGGCAACCCACTCATTGTCATATGTACTGACTGGTGTGTAAAAATGTGAGAGATGCAACTATATAGCCAAACTGGAGGCTGAGCTCTCTCAACTCAGGACTGGCAAGACCAGACAGGAGGAGAAGGAAACCACGCACACCACAAACCCAGTTTCACATAGAGCTATCACAACTGCAAAACAAACACATAAACACACAAAGACATACTCGGAGGCACTGATCAAAAATCTACCAAAACTACAGAGGCCTCCAAAGCAGACACCCAAGCAACTGCCACCTCAAGACATAAGACATGCAACACATAGTTCTCAAAGTCAGTGTGCTAAACAGTCACAGCCCTTAAGGCCAAACACAATGCCAGACACACTTGTTATAGGTGACTCCATAGTCAGACACACTGACGTCCCACTCACCAGACTGAACAAGGAAAAGATCACAGTAAGCTGCCTGTCGGGTGCTAGAATCCGCCACATAACACAAGCACTCGGGTCACTCCACAGCAAGTACAAGTATGACTCAGTCACTGTCCATGCTGGTGTGAACGACCTGAGACGTACCTCCCTGGACTACATGAAAAGAGACATAGAGGAGCTATCAGATTATGTAGCCCAGGCCGGTATGACCCTGACCCTGAGCAGTATCCTACCCTCACCAAGAATGATGCCACAATACAGAGACAAAATGATCAGCTTTAATAATTGGCTTAATTACTGGTGTCATTCTAAGGGGATCCAATGTCTGTCTGCCTGGGATGACATGCTTGACAAGCCACGCTGCTTCGCAAGGGACGGCTTGCACCTGTCACCCCTGGGCTTCCGGATATTGGCAAAGGCTCTTGCCACGCCCATAGTTGCTTTTTTAGGCAAGGCTCAAATGATAAACCTACCGCCCTAGAAAACAAAAATGGAAAAAACTAAGGGTAATACTGCTCAATGCCAGAAGTCTAAACCTCAAGATGCACGCCCTCGAAGCCCTCCTCAGTATGGAGAACATCGATGTCTGTGCTGTGACTGAAACCTGGTTCAAGGCTCCTGAGAGCACCCCAGCACTATCAGGTTATACCTCATATCATGTGTTCCGGCCCCAAAATCCGGACCGCACCACAAAAGGAGGGGGAGTATCCATATTCATAAAGGATACCCACACCTCCAGGTTAGTGGCCATGCACGAAGCATCGGAGACCATCCAGGTGCAATTAACCATAGGTAAAACTGCCCTACAGTTTGTAGCATGCTACAGACCACCCTCTCAAACTCAGGAAACCCACACAGCCTTCCTGAAGACACTGGAGAGTATGAATGTCTCTCCAAACACCATCATATTGGGTGACTTCAACTACCCAAACATAGACTGGGAACATTACTCAAGCCCCAACACCCTAGCCCAAAGGTTCCTGGAGTTCATAAACTCAAATGCTATGGAACAACTAGTCACCATTCCCACAAGAGGAGAAAATATACTAGACCTGATCATCACAAACATGGGGGCAAAATGCTCCACACCGGAAGTATATCCCTCGTTGGTGAGATCAGACCATAAAGTAATCTCACTGGAGATCCACATCCCGCCCCCAACCCCAGCAAAAAAGACCACAGTGAAGAACTTCTCAAAAGCAAACTTCACACTTCTTAAGACTGGAGTGGTATCCTTCAAGGCCCCCGAGCCAGTGGAAACCACAACCCACACTGCTAAAACCCTTACAAATGCCTTCTACGAGCACCTCCAGGAATGTATGGATCAAGCAATCCCTAATAAAATCAAGACCCTTTCCACCAAAGGCAGGCGCCCGGTCTAGTGGACCCCAGCCATAAACAAATTCTACAACAAGAGGAGAAAGCTACTACATGACAGAGCAAAATCCCTAAAAGGGAAGGCATCTCTGATCAATACTAGCAAAAAACTACGATCACTCATAAAATCATCCAAGGCCAACTTTGAGAGAAAAATCGCTAAAGACACAAAAGACAATCATAAGGCCTTCTTTAGCTATGTTAGAAACCTGCGTGGAAACTCCCAGATATGCTCAGAATTAGTCCAAAATGATACAAAAATCACTGAACCCACAGACATTGCCAACATACTGGCAGACAGGTTCAGTGCAAATTTCTCCCCTCCCTCCCCCCCAAAAGGAGAAATATCTATCCCACCAGAGTCTAGCCTCCCAAACATATCAGATGCCCAGGTGAGAGCTGCTCTCTCTAAAGCAAAAAATACAGCATCAATGGGACCGGACTGTGTCCCCGGCTGTGTGCTACATGAACTCAATGAGGAACTAAACCCACACATAAGGCTGCTGTTTAATCTTAGCCTTACTACAGGATACGTACCCAAAGAATGGCGTACGGCAGCTGTGGTCCCACTCCACAAAGGTGGTGCTTCTACGGACCCTGGAAATTACCACCCCATAAGCTTGATGAGCCTAGTCTGCAAAGCTATGGAGAGGATCATAATGGAACTCATAAATAAAGACATTGGGGACCTACAGACACTGGATCCTACCCAATTTGGCTTTGTCAAGGGCAGATCCTGCCTCTTGAACTTGGTCGACTTTTTCAAAACAGTCACTAAGGCCATTGATGAGGGTAAGGCAGTTCACACAGCCTACCTTGACCTAGCAAAAGTGTTTGACACAATACCCCACTCGGGCATCATAGAAAAGCTCATCAGCTTAGATGTAAACCCATATGTCACAAGATGGGTTGCAAACTGGCTCAAGGACAGAACCCACAGGGTTAGAGTTGCTGGTGCCATGTCAGACTCTAAGCCGGTCATGAGCGGTGTCCCATAGGACTCAGTCCTGGGCCCCCTCTTGTTCGGCATTTATTTTTCTGAAGTGCAGGCAAACATAGGGGGATTGTGGCTGACAAAATTTGCAGATGACTGCAAACTGGGCACCATAATTGACACTCCATCAGACACAGACATCCTCCAGAGAGGTCTCATAGAAATGGATAACTGGTGCCAGAGCCATGGCCTTAAGCTAAATGCCAAAAAATTTATAGTCATACCCTTTGGGAAAAACAAGGTAACCCCTAATTACCACATAGGTGGTAATCCATTAAACACGGAAGAAGTTATCAGGGACCTGGGGACCCAAGTTGACAGTAACCTCTCTTTTGACACTCACATTGCCAAAGTGGTTAGGAAGACCTTCTACATTGCCCACCTGATCATGAAGGGATTCACATCCAGATCAGGAGAGGTCATTGTACCCCTGTACTCTTCACTTATCAGACCAATGATTGAGTACAACGCCCCATTCGGAATGTACCTTACCCGACACCTGCAGCAGTTGGAAAGACCCCAAAAGTTCCTCACCAAAAGGATAAAGGGGCTCAAATATATGTCATACGCTGCCCGACTGAAGAAACTCCAGCTCTATTCAGTCGCATACTGTCTGCTCAGAGGTGATCTGTGCCTGACATACAAGGCCATGTCCAACCCAGAATTAATGGACATGCTCCACCTCAAAAAATCCAAATCCACCAGAGCCACGAGAGCAAGAGACTTAAACCTCAACACGGATATAAATAGGATGTGCTGGAGGGACAGATTCATCACCCAGAGACTCCCTACACTATGGAACAGAATCCCAGTCCATGTGAGGCAGAGCCCCTCACTGACTCTGTTCAAGAGAAATCTTGGCGAGTGGATGGGAGATCGTAGGTTTACCCCGGGAATCATCTCTGTGTTACTGCTGGACAGAGGCACAGCAAACTAATGGGTATAGTATTCTCATCCTAAGGGGTGGTGAAAGCCACACACACTCTGGCTAGGCTTATAAATGCCCTAGGGCAGATAGCCTAGTATGAACCTATGAACCTATGAACCTATGATTCAAGGTTCTTAATGTAGTTGCATCTCTCTTATGGTCTGTTTGTGTGGATTATAAGTAAAAGGTTGTCGGTGAACATGAGGCAGTTGTTACACTGCCTCAGGATGCCCATGTTGACCAAGCTGGCTGGAGAAACTGTGGGAAATTGTCTGTCCATAGTGATAGGTAAATTGATATGATCAGGAAAAGTGGTCACACTTAGGAGTGTGGCTTGTGGGTGAGAGGTGTGTTGGCACCTCTGAGGCTAAGCTTAGTGCTCCACCTGACAGTAGAGTAGGGCCATGAGAAACCTTTGGAGGATCACAAGCAAAGTGCTAAGGAAAAATTTAACAAGAAAAATGTTTGCGTCTATAACCACTAACGGTGACCACCTATAAGTGGCAGTACATGACGGAACAGTACATGCAAACAAGTGCAAACATGGGGCTTAAATAAAACAAGAAAATACTACCCACCTTTTAATGGAAACTGAACCAGAATCTCACACGTATGTGTTAACACACATACACAGATAGAGCTTTGGTAATATGTGCTATAGCATCTGGAAGCCATAAAACCATTTCAACACTTCCACCCTTCCAGGGTAGCAATTAGTTCTCTGCTAAGGACAATACAGCAGGATTTCTAGTCCTTGTTTTCACAGGAGACATTTTGTCTCGGGCTGCAATCAGAACTGTAAGATACAATCTTTATGGCCTAAACCAGGCGATTTAATTTCAGACTAGCAATTTTACAAATAGAATTTTAACACAAGCGCCTGTACAAATCAGTTTGATATACAAATGACATAAAATTCTTTACAAAACTCCAGCTAGCTATGCTGGCATATGTTACATATCCACTGCCCTACTTCTCCTGGCATAGCTGGCATACCTCACATCGTCACAACACTTACCATCACCTCACCCAGCTTAACACTAGATAACTCTACACATTCAGCCATGAGTCCCAACATTTTTCTTCACATTCTTAACTTTCACACTCATCTTTCTCTCTCCTTCACTTTCTCTCTGCCTTTCATTTCCTTATTAGCTTGACTATTTTTACTTGCAAAATCTTTTCCAGAATATATATTTTCTCTCGTTTCACATGGGACTACTGCATTAATTTTAAGCACAATTTCTTCCACACTTTGATTTCCACATCTTAACTTCAACCTTTTTTCCCATCCCTTTCTATATTCCAGCATTACCAGAAATAAAATCAACAGTGGGTATTAAAACGCCTTTCTATACATTACTTGCTCCTAGTTTCTGAATATTTCTTTCTAAAATCTCCTTCCTTTAACCACATTTTCTCTTCACTTGCAACCAGTCGACCCGCTCCCTTGATTTTTTCCCCTATGCCATAGTTAAGGTACCCCAGACATATAGCTACTCCTTGTACTAAATGGTATGGACATTCCTCCTTGATGATATATTATCTCCCTTTACTGGTCCCAGAAGTTTACTCAATGCATGCCCTAAATGTTTCCCATCCAATCAGCACATTCTACCTCATTTGCTTTAACTGCTGCCACTTTCTTTAGTAAAAATTTTACCATTTTCAGTAAAAGTAAGAGAAACAACCCCTGAGAATTCATCTCCAAATGACTGTACACACCCTTCCTCTGTTACTTACAATCTGTCCTTTTTTTCTGATATGAACCTCATACTGTGTAAACAAAACACATCAGCCCTTATCTTTCATTAGCAACTCAAAGTAGCCAGTAATCCTTTATGTCTGCCACAGTGTTTGCATTCTTAGTCAGAATTCCTCAACTTTCTGACATTTTTAGGTTAATTTAGTAATAGTAGCCATACTGCCCTCTTCTTCTCCTTTTACACAACTTTTGCCCTACAGCAGTTATCTTTTTCTCCATTTCTCCAGAGTTTGTGTTCACTCTTTCATCATTTGTTTGATAAACATAGCATGAATTATTATCTAGGGGTATCTGTTGTAATTGTAAGGCCCACAATAGCAATCCTCAGAACAACACAAGACTTTAATAGTGATTTTGGAGGAATGTATAATAACCTTCCATCCTGCAATGTCTTGGAATGTTCTTTCTAGTCCCCTTAGCAAGGGTATGGGGGGGTCAATAGGGGCTTACACATAAATCATGTAAGAGAGGCTCTCAGAATTTACTGTTTCCAGGTGGAATCGCGTTTTTTATTTTGAATTATTGGGAGTCATAGTATTGGATCTTGTACTTCTGATAGGAATCCATAGTACAGGTCACAGTTTTTTACCTTTTATTCCCTTGTATGCCCACATTTTATGTACTCAAAACCTTCATACTCCTTATGAACCTCACTTCTACTCATTTTCAGATTTTCTTTTAACTAAATACTTTTCAGTTTGCTATTTATCCCTAAAATCATTTTCTTGAAACTCCTTTTTATGGAAAATTGGCCAGAAATTCGGTGAAGTAACAAAGACTGTACAGTGCAGCATACAATTTTCATTGACATCTTTCTGATGCTCACACTCCTCACAACTCTTGTTTAGGCATACAGCAGTTAACTACCTGCATCCATACATTAGAGGTGGGCAAATTAGGGATTATTGAAAAAGAGCCAAGTCAGTGCCAAGCCAGTGGTGTGGCTTAGCTCTTAGAGCCCATTAAGAGCAGTGCCAGAGCTCATAAAGTGGAGAGCAACAGAGGAGCAGTGAGCAGCACACACACACACGTGCACACACGTGCGCGCACACACACACACACACACACACACACACACACACACACACACACACACACACAGAGGCACACATGGACGGACACGCACACACACACACACACACACACACACACACACACACACACACACACACACACACACACACACACACACACACACGTATGCACACACACAAACACACTCTCTCTCTCTTGATCTGTTTGCCCCCAAGAAATGAGTTTGATGGACAGTTGCTTCAATATAACATATACCCCCCCACAAAAAAAAAAAACAAATTGTCACTTTCTGCAAGTAGAAAAAGTAAAATGCCATAATCATGTATTTTAACTTGCTGCCCACAGACACATACACTGCCTCCTCTGTCACCCTGGCCATATGTCACTGGTCATTCAACAGTGTTTCCATAAATGCCCTCTGTTTTAACACACAGCTTGCCTTAACACAAAACATAACCACCTTCTCAGGACCACTAATATCATCTTATAAGGAAGGTAAACATAGCCAATCTCAACCTCTTAGCTCAACAGTCTACACAATGCCAAAAAATAATAGTGGAGAAATGCAACATCAGGGACAGCATTTAATTTGCGCTTGTATATACTTCAACAATTGCCAGAAAATCACACACATTTTATGAGGACAAGAACAAAAATATAAGGCAAAAAACATTATTTTCATGTGCATGTGGACATCTTTCACCCACTGCAAGCGACAGCAATAACCAAGTTACCATGTGTCTTTTACACATAGATTACCTTCTCCGCTCTATCAGATAAATAATGGCCACAGGAGTAATACTCTGTTCTGAGTTTTTATTTACTGCCATTCCCAAACTCAACACCAATAACTGTAACAAGTAATTTTAAAAATTAACAGATCAGTTCTGCACACAGCTCATAACTCTCAGTCCCTAAACTGCCGAACACTACCTCTCATAATAGATAACAACTTGGTAAAATGTGCAATACTTCAAATGGCTTCTGCTGAGATTCTTGTATATTTAAACCTCCAAAGGACATAAAAAGCTTGGCCTAAGCTATACCCAATTCAAGCAGGCTCCTTTCTCGCAGAGTTCAAACTTGGGTAGCCACATTCATCATTGTCTTCCAGCTGAAACAGCACAGAATCACACCACAATTGTTTTTAAAACTAAAATGTAATAGCTGCATAAGACTATGGTTATAAATTAGCACATTGCTGTATTTTTTTAAAGCTGTGCTTCCTGTGTCTCTCTTTTTAAAAGTTGTGCTTCCTTGCCATTTAAAACATACAAATGGCTGTCTCAATTTTTTTTAAAAGGCCATGCTTTCTGACAGTTTATATGTTCTTTGTAATACATCTGCAGTGCTTCCTCCATTGTAGTCTGTAGTACTTTTGTCAGTGTAGTCTCAGCCAACCACAGCACTGCAGTGGTGGTGCTGCGGTAGCATTGTCGCCTCATAGTAAGATGTTGTCCCGTTCGATTCTCAGCTAGAGCGTCTTCTGTGTGGAGGCATACATGAATGGGGCATGCCTTCATTGAAGGTTGTGCGTCAGGGCTGGTAACCCGGTACGTAAAAATCCACTACTAATCATTAGCGGACTGGAGTTCCGCTGTGGCGACCCCTAACCGGGAAAAGCCGAAAGACACAAACAAGTCTCAGCCAACCACAGCGCTTATTATATGTGACTGTCCAGAGCAAGAAGTTCCACAGCCTGCACGTCCTGTGTGAAACAGGCACTATTTAAAAAAAACACACACACGCACAGAAATGAGTGAAGCAGCTTGGCTCATTCCCAGCTCATTAACTGGCAGGAAAAAGAGCCCAAGCTGAGCTTGTACTCAACTTCCAGTTTAGTTTAAGCCACCGCTGGCTTTCCCATCAATACCATACATACACACATTGCATGGAAAACATAATTTTGGCATGCTGGATAAGACATTTTTGCATACATTTTTATTTGGCTACAGCACACTAGGTAATCAGAATATAACTGTGTATAATATAGATGAAACTCATACTGGATACAGTACTTCAGTTTTAATATAATGTATAGGCAGTGAGATAAAACAAAACAAAATCAAAAACATAGTTCTGGTTTAGCTAAGTCATTCAATGCAAAAAATGCCATCTAACAGTTTTATTCCTTCTTTTCCTGTTAACATCCACTATGCCAAAATGCCCCCCCCCCCTTAAAACCCCCAGTTCTATCCTGTATAGGATAGGTTAAGAAATAAGGAAAATCTGTCTGTATTTGCATGCCTACTGCCAGGTCTATGCCTAATGGTAAAGTTTTAAGAGTTGTAACGATACAGCCCACATGCCCAACTTGGTGTTAATGTTCCCCTGCTTGTATAACCATTCCAGGGACACATGGTCAGTTGCTAATATGAAACTGCAGCCTGATAATATTGAAACAAAGTGTGTAACCATGGAATAGTGAGGCACTCTTGCTGTAGAGCAGAGTGTCATGCACATAGGCACATATGTAGTTACTAGGCATGCAGTCCAGGAGATCATTAAGAAGCCTAGCCCAGCTTCCTAGTTGTTCAAGCACACTGTCTGGTTAAGTGGCTTGCTCAGTTATACTGTAGACAAATGAAGGCTGAGAGGAATCAATCATTGGGGGTACAAGAAGCATTAGCTTAACAACTCATAGTCTTAATCCTCTGATACAGATGCTTGACTGAACTATAATATTCTGATCCAAAATCTGATATCTTACTCATTAAGCCATATGGCTGACCCCTGTTTCAGCTTTACTTAATTTTCTTCTGTACCTGGGTGGAGGCCTTACCTTCTCTAAGTTTGTCAGAGGACAGGCTATGGTAGTAAAGTTGGGTTTAAATTTCTGTAATTGCACACCAACCATAAAAACTATTTCAGTTAGCCTTTGGTAATGGTTACTAGATAGTGTTTGACAGCTTCCATTTTGTCTGTTTTTGGGGGGAGATGTAATTACCCCTCCTCCAATCATGTACAAGTATCGAGCTTCTGTCATGCAAAGCTCTGGCAGCATTAACAGTAAGCCCTGAAGTCCTGTTTGCCTTAAAGATTCTAGCACAGCTTTACTTTGGCTAAATGTGCGTCAGTCATGGTACAGTTTCACTATGATACTGAATTATATCTGTTCTACCTAGCTCAAAAAAACTGTAGTTCTCGGAAAAAAATATTACACTTCCTTTTTCTGGGCCTTCAACAAAGTTTTGTGTATTTAAACACCAGGATTAGCACTTCCTGATGCTATCTTGTTGATGTCTTTCACATCTCCAAACCTGCTACAGAAACTGCAACTTCTCTCTATGGTTTTAACACATTTAAGTGATATATCTGCTTTGGTGTTCTGGTTTTGTCTTATTTTGTAGTTAAGTTTTTTTTTTGTTTCACCTCAAGAGTCATTGCATCTTGCTAGGAATTTGTTCTTAGTTTTAAATTCCCTGAGGTTGGCATTCCTGTTATACACCATCTGCTGCATTTCCTCCTTTCCCTTTACATGCGTGCCTTACCTATTGGCATAACATTTTAACCTCCCTGCAAGTGTGTTAAATATTATTTTACTCTTTTAAATTGGGTGCTGTTTTCCTCTTGCTTCCTTTGTTATGTTCAGCAAACTGCAGGGATCACTGCCATATAGTAACTTAAATGGGGTAACTCCTGCTACACCTTGTAGTACTTCTCTTAGAGCAAACATGAACTGCTTACAGCTCTAACCATTGTGTTCTATGGCTTTCTGTTGTTGAGTTTTCAGAAGTTTAATAAAACCCTCCACTAACTCATCAGTTTAGGGGTGGTACACTTAAATCCTTTATTGTTTTACTTTAAAACATTGGTTAATGTAGTTCATTACTCTGGAAATAAATGTAGGTTCCATGAACTCAAGTATTTCTTTGGGTATCTAGATCCCTATCCTGGAAAAAAAGTAGCAGTGCACTGAATAGATATTAGGCAACTATCTGGATACTAACATTGTAGAAAAAACCTAATTATCTGTGCATGTTTTGCTGAAAATGAATTTATAAATTAGTTACTGAACTGCCCCAACATACACGGACGTGCACGTGCACACACACGCACGCACGCACACACACACACACACACACACACACACACACACGCACACACGCACACACGCACACACGCACACACACACACTACATTTAGCAGTAAAATTTATTTTCCAAACTCTTTAAATGAAAATAAGATAAATTCCTAAAACTGTGATAAGGACACAACCTTCTTGAAAATATTATTTTACATTAAAAAAGAATGCAGTTAGGTCACTAAAACTTGTATGGAATGACTGAATTCAACTCTCTTGAGCACATTCAATATTTTAAAAAGACAAGTAATTTAAAATTCTTCTATATATAAATTAACAAGGAACTTTGTAGTCATTGTCCCACCCACGTGAAAGGGGACATTTTCACCTTTTCTCATGACTATTATTTAATTTTCTTTGTTACTGGAAAGCTGTCTGAATCCATGTTTTAACTCAAGATTCACGGAAGAAATTGTTAACACAAGGTCTGAATGAGGAACCAGGCATAAAGCAAGTCACTTGAAAAATGACTTATACTGACTTTCCTTGCCATATATTGCAACTTGCTACACTGTTCCAATCCTTTGTTAGACATATTTGAATATGTGAATAGTCTCAGAGTTATTTCAAAAACATGTCATAAATTACAAAAAATATTTTGTGTGCATAGCAAGCGGTTTGGAGACAAAGTCAGAGAGGCGAGATTGCATTAGTTTGGACATGTGCTGAGGAGGAATGCTGGGTATATTGGGAAAAGGATGCTAAGGATGGAGCTGCCAGGTAATAGGAAAAGAAGAAGGCCTAAGATAAGGTTTATGGATGTGGTGAGAGAGGACATGCAGGTGGTTGGTGGGACACAGCAATATGCAGAGGACAGGAAGAAATGGAAACAGATGAGCCGCTGTGGTGACCCCTAACGGGAACAGCCGAAAGAGAGAAGAAGAAGAAGAAGCAAGATACAAATTGCAGATTAATGTCCCTGCATATCTGCAAATCTACCATGTTAGGAATACTTTCATCAGTACACTGATGTGAAGTGGAGAGTATAGCATTTTCACAGTCTTAAAGGGACAATCCCAGTGTTTAAAATTCGGGTCTAAACTTTAGCTGAGCAAAGTAACGCCCACCTTACCACGTCACTCCCATTCCCACTCACAGTGTCATTTTTCTTTTATATATCCTTTATATATTCAATTCCAGACCTGTTTTGCCTCCCACTGTAAACTATGCTTTGTTTTTTCGGTCCTATCACTTTTCAATCGTACTTACACTTTCAACCTTGCTGCATCTTTGCTCACATCATCTCTCCGCACGTATTTAATGTACACGTTGTCAATCTATGTCTTGGGTCTAATATCCTAAGTTGTTTTACTGTGTTTTTGTATTTGTTAGTTAATTAATTAAATAGTTTTTGTATTTGTTAGTTAATTAATTAAATATATCAGCAAATAAATAAATAAATGTTCATGAACTTTTATTTATACATGCTTATCAACTGATAGTTACATGAATATTTGGCTTTTAAGATGGATCGTTCTTTGTGGTTCCCCTCTGCTGTTTGAACTCAGTATGCAATGACATGCATCTGTTTTTGATTTCATGTCCAACACAAAATCCAACCTAGCCCTAGTCTTGTTATTTCAACACCTTTCTAAGTTTATAAGGTCAATCTGCCCCTATTATTGCCTCCTCCCCTTATTTTAGGCTTTGTCTAGATTTCTTCCCGCAATGAGATTCCAGCATAAAAGTATTGCATACTTTAAAGGAATAGTGTCAGACATGCAGCTTGGAAAAACACTTTATTTTTCCAGTGCCAATGTGTAAATTAAGTGAACCCATGTCATTGAAGCTGCAGTCCTTTACCTCAGTTTTATGCAAATTCAATGTTTTTGCTTTTGCAGCAGAGCTCTGTCACTCTAGCCAGGTAACACCAACCATTCCCCACCCTCAGTGATCCTGCTTGATTTTTCTCATAATTGATTTTGCTCCCTGGATAAAACAGGAACAAGGCTGCTTTGCGTCCGATCATGTAAGCCTCCCATCTGATTCAGTTACTTTGACAGTGATAAATTTAAGGCAGCCTTTTACATACTCATTCATTACTGTCAATGTTTTGCTGCAACATAAAAATGAAAACATATTTATGGAAACCACTCACTGTATCATATAATAGTTTTTAAAAGTTTAAAAGGACCAGTACAAACATCTAGACTGTGGCTATGGTAGCAGCTGGGTGAAAAGTTTTCATCTGTCCAACTTTTCCCTTATTTCTTTTCTGTTCTTCAGTCCTTCATTGTTCCCCTTCACAGGCTGCCCCATAGTAATCAAAAAAGAGGTGAGAAGTGTGTTTGCTGACGCTAACATCAGCAGCTCATTTTTTTCTATGATTAACCCCCCCCCCCCATTGTACCCTTGCTTGCTGTGATAACTCCAGCTTCCCAGTTCCATTTGGATCAGATTGTTTCAAGACTTGCTGTGGCTGAATGGAGGAGAATGATTGAGATAGGATGAAACAATGATATCTTTGAATGATTTTTTGATTTTATGTTCAGGACCATGCATTTGGGGTTTGATTATGGGACTAAATTGAAAACATGGGAAACTGAAAAAACGCAGTGTAAGGTACATTTTTGTAAAGACTATATTTGAAGCCGGTAATGGGATGAGTTAGTTGGTACTTCATTATTACATAAAATGGTTTGTTAGTTAAAGGAAAGCATTTAAAGATGAATTAAATAGAAATCCCTTTTTTCTCGAGTGTAACGGAGTACTGCTGCAGACAGTTGAATGGTTACGCGGCTCCCCTTATTATGAGAGGGTACAAGAATTGTCAGGTAAGTATTTGAAGGATAATGGACTGCCATGACTAGATTATTAAGAAGAAATGGGTCTTTGAAAAGTGAGAGACTTTTTCAAATGGGGTATTTGCAGTTAGGTAACTGTATTGCTCTAGGTAACTGAAGTTAGGTAGTGAAATTGCGTTTTTTTTTTGTAATAGCGAATATTGTTTACCTCTGTGGTTTAGTACACGTTAAAGTTGCCTAGGATGTAGATATTTGATATGGATAATTCTTATCTTCCTGTTAATATTGGGAATATGCAATTATTTTTCACTTATTTGTTAATGTACATATTTATAATGGGGAATGGATCAGACTCTAAGAATAAACTAGCAGTCAGACTACATTTTATGGTCATAGTTTAGGTAGTGTGGAGAAAAATATGTCAGGCATCTCTGTGGCTGGTCATGTGGTATTTACAGACACTTTAGAGCAGATATGACAGGCAAGGTACTGCTTGAGCTATGCACTTGTAAACACATGTACACACATATATAAATATATAAACATATACAGTGCTGAACAGCTTGGACATTGCACTAAAAATGCAAAGCAGAAGTCTGTGCACAGTTCCCATGTGGCGTTGTTTTAAAAGCCGACACAAAAATACCTCATTGTGCAATCACAATTTTGTATCTCTCACTTTGTAGAAAGTTATAATTTTACTCAGTGGTTTGGTGGCGGGCTACGACATGGTCAAGCTATAGTGCATTGATAATTTGCTTCATTTTAATGTTTCCTGTTCTTTACAAATATATATATATTTTTCTTAAAGCAGTACATCTTACACTCCTGTATATTTTTCTCTCTGGCTTTTTTTTTTTTTTTTTTCCTTTGTTAAAGTGAAACTTCTTTTGGGACAGATTGTTCTCGCAGATAGCTTGACAAAGATTTCTTCATAAATCAGGTATTCTTTTAAGTCAGGAGTGCTAAAAAGAGGAACCTAGAAACTGTTCTATAGTCTTATTTTGAAATCTGCCTACACTGTTTGCAAAAGCAAGAGTTTTAATTTGTTGTACAGTTTTGTCTTGTTTGAGCACATGTATCACCACTTTGTACTTGACAGTTGGACCTCAACTTGCTAAACTGTGCTGTTCTTCTACCATTTCTTCCTGTGCACAAGGCAAATCATGACAGTATTTTTTATTCTGTTTTTGCCTTTGGCACTTCTTGAACTCTTACCCCAGTAAAGGCTGCTGTTGTAAGTGTCTCTTTTGTTGACACTCCTGTTTCTGATAAAACCTCTGTTAGTATTGTGCAGAGGGGAAAGCTGTGACCCTGGTCATGCTCACTTTTTGTACTTAGTTTGTCACTATGGGTCATCTCCCCTCTGTCTCTACAAAATAATCATTCATTAACTTAGTGGCTGGAATCTTATGAACTTCCATTTTGGTTTCTGCACTGACTTCTTTTACTAATTTAACATTTTTGTAACACACAGGATAGTCTGTTTTTGACAAAATATTGGGTTGCTGTTGCCCTTGCCCATTTTTCTTGGTGTATATTCAGGCTGCAAAGTATATAACTGCCCCCTCCCCCAATTTCTACAGGGAGGTATCAACCTACTATATCTGCATGTGTTAGACTAGCTACTTAAGATACAGGATGCAGTACTTTATCTTACAGCATCTAAACTTCCATATATGTTATATGATACTCTTCCAGCAAGACAGGAATAATGAAAGAAGGAAGTTAGAGGGAATAAACAATTGCCGTTTCTCAACAGTCATAGAGAAGATGACCAGTGGTAAGAGTAAAATGTAAATGTGATGGCAGTATGAACTGGTATGATATTATAGGTTGTACTACTTCGCCACAAGGATGGTAACATTAAAGATATAAGAGCATTAATTCATTTGAGATCTGAAAATTTTTGTGAAGTAATATTTAAAAGCGCTTTAACTTGCTGGAAAAAAATTATGACTGAGACTGAAAAAAAGAAATGCAGTAGCTCCATGGAAGGACTTCAGGTATGAATAAACATGAGTTAAAACTGTTTTTCCTTTCATTATATAGTAAACTACATGAAGTTAAAAAATATGTAATGAAAGAAATGCATGGACTGGAAATGGGAAAAAGGAACTTATATTAAGAGAGGATTTGCTAGGTACTGTGGTCAACCCAAAGCATATTATTTCTAAGAATGAATATTATTTAGACTGTAACAAATGAAGGAATGTCTAATGTGGGGAGAAGGGACATGCAGCAAAAAACTGAAAGCCTTTTTGTAGAAGAGTGCACATAATCTGGATAGTTCTGATTTAACTGTCCCATATTAGGATAGGAAAGAGTAGACAAAGAGGAAAGCTCAGAAGCAAGGCAAACATTAGAAAATATTACAAAGGAAGATGTTGAAAGAGACGGTGGTACGAGGAAGGAGACACTGAAGAAAAGTTAAGCAATGAAGAGGCAGTTAAAAAAGAAATAGTTCAAAGTGAAGTTATTAATATATAGGAAGGGAATAGAAGTGCAATTTAAGAATGTGAAGAGGAGGAAGAAGAGGGAGAAATAGAGACAAGAGAAAAACAATACAGTGAAAAATCAATTGGTGGGAGACTTAAGACAAGGAAAAGAGAAATAAGATCTGCAAGTAAAACACTTACAAAAAAGGAAAAGGATGATATAGGAATTCTAGCACTAAATGTGAACAGGATTAGAAATTGTATAAGAGGTGTAGTGGTGCGGGAATGGTGTAAAAACAAAAATGCATGTTTTTCACTTGCTAACAATTAAGAAAAATGGAAACAAATTCAGGCAGTATGAGAGGGTCTTACTGAAGGGAAGGGAAGGGGATAAAAGCTAATGGGATGGATAATAGATACTGTTGAGTGGCAGTATGAAGATAAGTTACTTTGGGACCAACATCATATGATGATTCCATTTTATAACTATTGGACATCATAGTGGATTACACATAAAGTTGGGTACAGACAAACTTTTGAGGTAGAAAGTGATGTCTTAGGAAAGGAGAAAATAATTTATACCTTATGTGTAAATATTATGAAAACACTTCATTTGATTTGAAACTTAATAACATACAAAGATTTGAGAGGTTGTTGATTATGTTAAATAAGTATCGAGTAGAATCTATGCTATATAAATTAAGATATATTTGTATTTCACATGATAGTAGCAAAGACATTTCATGATTTTTATTGAAAATTTTGAAAAGACAAAAATGACTTTAGCAGCTAGAGACCAATTACACTTATTAACATGGATTATAAATTTCTTTGTAAGGTGTTACAGTATAGACTGAGCACACTACTTAATCATAAATTAAGTGCAGGAACTTTTGGAGTGAAAGGAAAATCTATTGCAAACATGTTAATACTAATCAGGGATAATTGTAATTAATATGACTCAAGTAATCCCCATATATATTATTGACAAGTAATATCAAAAAGGCATATGTATTATAGAAAATATTACATAGTTTTAACATTTACCATAGTATTATACATGTAATTTATAGTATTTATAGTATTTTATGGATTCTTCCATTAGTAAATGGGTGGTTTGGGAAGACTATAATGATTCAAAGGAAAGTGAAGCAAGGATGCTCTTAAGCAACTTGTTGTTTGCTTTAACTACATCATCTATATTAGAAGAAACTACCACTACGTATGTGACAGAAGGATCTCAACTGATAAGGATTTTTTCCATTTATTTATCTTAATGCAGAAGATTAAAATCTTTTAGTTCATTCTAAATTTTAGCTTCACATAGTTTTTGTGGAGCTCAACCAGAAGTTTATTCAAATAAAGTTGATTTTAATTTAGATAAATGCAAAGGTTTTGGTTCTTTGTTGATTTTTACAGGTATATCCTTCTCACAAGAAGAATTAACTATACCAGGAATAAAATTTGGAAATGAAGTCATTAAGCAACAACAATAGGATTCACTCCTTGAGGACATCAAAATCATACTTCAAAAATGGAAAATGTTTAAATTATCATTTAAAAATAAGATATATGGTTTGCAATCATGGATATTGGGTAAATTAAATTCTTTGATAGCATTTTTTACTTTTTTTGAAAAATTACATTAAAGCTGTTTTTTAAATTTATTTGAGGTAATAGATTGAATACGGTCAAGAGAAACATTGTATACTATAAAGTATAAGATGAAGGTTTAGGGTTGATTAATCACATAGTTTATTTAGCTTCCATACATTGCTATTATGTGCTTATGAAATTATCCAATAGAACAAATTATTTTATTGGACATATTTTATGGAACAATTATAAAGACATTTGGAGAATGGAAAAGTATCAACATGTTTTTAATGGAAGAATATGTTGATAAAATACATATATGTTAAATTTCTTTACTTATGAAACTTCAGAGATGGAAGCTGTGGTATGAATCCATTATGAATACATTTTATTATGAAAAGCTTTGATATAAATTAGATAACTTGTTCCAAAAAAGATGTACTACTATTTAAAAACAGAACAAACAAAAAATAATATTTTTTAAATAATAGTATATATTTTTATGGAATTTACTTATCACATTGCCAAGGAAAAAATATTTTTGGGATATTAGACTAACTAAAAATTATAGGGACAAGCTTTTATTTTTTTTGTTACATACTGTGTTTAGGAAACCTGCATTTTTCAGTTGTCACCCTGTTGAACAAAAATACGTTTTGTGAAGGGTCAGATGGTCCACATGTAGAGGTTAGTCTCTAAGGACAATGAATATGCAACCCAGGTTGACCTTCTTATGCAACTTTTTGTAGAAATGGACTACCCTTCTGATTTGTTAAACAAGGTTAAAATAGAAGTTACTAGTGGCAGAAAAGACAGGTTTATTCCTATCTTAAAAGGAGGGCAATATAAACTATAGACAGAAGATTCTGATTATAAGGATAGCTTTATTTTAATGTATTCTTATGAAACAACTAATATTAAAAACAGTATTCACTCACACTGGACCACACTCACTCACTTTGATAAGGAATGTAGGAATATTAAGAACCAATTGGAAAGTAAGAACAGATATAAACATTGATTTATAGTATGGACAATATGGTAAATCCTGGCAAAATTAAGTGTAGTTATTATAAACAGTGTTCCTTTATTAATGAAAATTTGAATGGTACCATTTTGGGGTAAAAAAATCATTTAGGCTTCTAAAAACAATTGCAACACCAGGGCTTTAGTGTATATGGCCATTTGTTCCCAATGCAAAGTTTTTATATTAGTGAAACTGAGAATACACTCAAGGAGCATATCTATGAAAAAGATTATGCTATTAGGTGTGGTAACTGAAATAATACATTTTTTAGACACTCCACATGCTACCTGAATTTCAAAAATGTTGTTTACTATAACTGAGAAAGTTTATATGAGCCCTTTTCCTGGTAATTGGGAAAACTACTTTGAGTGTAGAGAGTTATGGTGGCAAGTAAGACTGAATCCTAATAAACATCCAGGTATTAATGACAACATCAGTATTTATTGTCTTTTAAAGCAAAGAGCTAATGCAATTTAGCAATGTAATATATTATATAGACATTCATTTATTGTATAATCTCATATATTTTACTATGGTCTCATATAGATTTGTTATTATATATATATATATATATATATATATATATATATATATATATATATATACATATATATATATATATATATATATATATTATTTTCCTTAGTTCTCTGTGTCACACAAGATGTTATCACCAAAGATGATATGATGTGTTGAGTTGTTTAAAAATGGTGATTGTGTTTATAATAATTATTCTGATGAAGTCTGAGTAAACATTAGGACAAAAGTGTTTAACTCATTCATCTCTGTAATAAATTCATATCTGTTATGGACATATTCTAGTTGTCATATGTCTTGTTGTTTTCTTTTTTCGTTGGTGTTGAGTTGACGTAGCTGGCAATATCTTAAATTGAAGGTTGTTCTAGTCTTTTTTACATTATGTAACTGTGTACTTATATTATGGAAGCTTAAAACATGGTTATGGCAAAAAACATGTGAATAAGATAAATACTGAGGTACTGTGATTGTCCTTGGTTTAATACCATTGTTATACTGTAAATCAATTGTTGCTTCCTGTTTTGGGATTTTTTTTTTGTATAAGTGCATATATTTGTATGTGTATGCATGTGTGTGTTTGTGTGTGCCTGTGTGTATGCAGATTCACTTTAGAAGCTTGAAATACTGAAATATCGAATTTCAGTATTTTGCACCCATAAAGCTGAATCAAGGAAAGAACAAAAACTCAGAAGCGCGGAACTCAAAATCTCGCATACCAGAGATTTTGAATTAGCGCTTCTAGTGTTTTGCTGTGGTTATGGATTCAGGTAAGTGCTTATGTGTTAAGGGTTGTGGTGTGTGTTACTGTGTTTTGTTACTATGATGTGTGTGTGCGAGGAGAATGTAGCTTGTGTGGTGGTGTTTTGTGTGTTTTTGTATGTAGTGCGACCTCAGAGTCAGAATATATAAGTAGGGGGGGGGTGCTTGCTCCCCCTGCTTTTATGTAGGACAGAGCTTGTGTTTGTGTGTGGGGAGGAAGGTGTGTGTTTGTGTGCAGCAGAAGCAGTCATTTAAAATCTCCAGTATGCGAGATTTTGAATTTCGCTCTTCTGAGTTTTCGTTCTTTCCTGGATTCGACTTTATGGGCGTGAAATACTGAAATTTGATATTTCAGTATTTTGAGCTTCTAAAGTGAATCCGTGTTGTTTTGTGTTTCGGCTTTTCCCAGTTAGGGGTCGCCACAGCGGAAATCCGGTCCACTAATGATTGGTAGTTGATTTTTACGTGCCGGGTTACCGGCCCTGACACACAACCTTCAATGAAGGTACGCCCATTCACGCATGTCTCCATGCAGAAGACGCTCTAGCTGAGAATCGAACCAGACAGCATCTTACTGTGAGGCAATAACACTACCACAGCACCACCACCGTGGGAAAGTGAATCCGTGTATATACATATATATATACACACGTGTATATATATATATATATATATATATATATATATATATATATATATATATATAGATACATATATATATATATATATATATATATATATATATATATATATATATATATATATATATATATATATACACACACACACACACACACACACACACACACACACACACACACACATATATATGTGTGTGTGTGTGTGTGTGTGTGTGTGTGTGTGTGTGTGTGTGTGTGTGTGTGTGTGTGTGTGTGTGTGTGTGTGTGTGTATAAAGGGAGAGAGAGTTCTATATGCATATTTTGAATATTTTTGTTTAGTACAGTTCCCCTACTCTTTTTGATAAGTGCTGTGGTATCTTTTATGCCAACCTGATCAACCAATTCAGGAAGATTGAACCTCAGGTTAGCATCTCATTCCAAGGACAGTACCCTCAGGAATGCAGCACCACCTTTATGCTGCATTGCAGTGTCAGTATTGAAGTTCAGTGGTATCTGAACATTTTTAGTTACAGGCTTAGGTTACTCAGTTTTAGACAAGCCCTCATTAGTAAGCAGTTGTTCAGTTAGTACAACCAACTTGTCAACACATATCATCACTCTTAGGGTCTGAAAAACATATTTACATAAATTGCTTTGGAGTGCTATTTTGAATTTGTCAACTATCAAAATATTCATCAATTTGATTTTGCTGTTTACTTTTGGTTCTAGTAATACATTGTAAACAAGTTTTAGATCACACAGTTATGCTGTTACCATTTTACTGGTGCGAAATTTCCAGTTATGAAACTTAAAGCTTGTACTTTAGGAGGCATTGCAAACTTAGATAGCAGTTTTTTCTTAGTTTGTGATTATCCAAAAAGTTTCTACCTTCCATGTCTTTGAATACTTTGAGTGATTCCAATCCCCTGTCAATTGGAACAACAAAATCTTAATCTATTCTGTCTTATTCTAATTCTGCAGGATACATACTTCTTGAAAGTAATGAGATATACCTGAATGTTATCATCCTGAATATCGTTTTTAGAGTGGTCAGTGCAGATGTTATCGTGTGTATCTGCTCCTGAAGTCTGATGAAGTGTTTATCTGTAGTCTTGCACTTCTCCTAAACAGAAGCATAGCTAGTTCAACCAGCTCCCTGGGCTGGTACTATGAAATAGCCCCCCTCCCCTTCAGTTCTTCAAGTGAAGAAAAAAAAAAACACTTCATTGTAATAAGCTGACTGTAAAGATTGGCTTATTACAGTTAGTTCTACTCCTCCACCCCCCCTTCCATTAAAGTGAAAAAAAAGAACATTCCTTCTACTGGCACACTAACCAGGTGGTCAAATGCATGACACACACCCCTCCCTCCTGCCCTAGCCATTTAGGTCCCACTTCTGTGCCCTGATCGCAAACTTCCTTCAACTTATTTTACTAAAAAAGTCTTCTTTTTAACCTGTAGCAAACTGTTTGCTACAAATGCACAGAGTGCTACAGCAGTCATGTTTTACTTTTAAAAAAATTCTTCTTTTTAAAGTGTAACAAGCTGCTTGCCATAGTGTATTCCCTGACTGCACAAAGCACTATGGTTGCTCATGTTTTAATTTAAAAAAGGAAAATTACTCCTGTTAAACTGTACCAAACTGCTTGCTACAAATGTAGCAAATGGTTGCTACAGCTTAAACCTTGCCTGCATAGAACAGTGTAGCAGTCAGGATTTATTAAAAAAATGTAGCAAACTGCCTGCTACAGTTTAGACCATGCACAGAGTACTACAGTGCTCAGGTTTGACTGCAAATTGCATTAACGAGAGATTGTGATCAACTCCTCTTGCCTCCAACACTTTATGCCTTGGCCAGTTGCCCCTCTCGCTCCACCCTATCTGCATTACTGTCTCCTGTTCAGGCCATTTTGCACTGTAACTTCCATAAATGTCTCTATTTTAGCTTTAATTTTTTAGATGTGGAAATAAAAATCAAATGAGCATGTACTTGTAGGCTGAAATACAGGAACAAAAATAGTTTAGTTTGGTATGTTGACCAGTTTATGTCATCTGAATAGCTCCAATATAGTATATAGCACACATAATACAATATTTTTTATTTAGCAGTGCACATAAAGATAGAAGACAAATGCTTGTGATAACACACAAATCATATCTGGAAATAGCACCTTCCTCTTTACACTACCTTAAGAGGGTAGCCACTTTCTGTGCACCCCTGTCTGGTGTTAAATTGGGTGAAAATATGGGACAAATGACCACAATCATATTTCAAGTCACTGCTGTCATATAAATATACAGCATGCCTCCTTACCCCCACCCACAAAAGACAACCACCTTCTGTGAATCTCTCTGATGTCACACTTTAAAAAACTAAAAAAATAAATAGAACATATTTGCCATCAGTCATATATAAATAAAATGCTCTTTACCCTCCCTGAAAAGATAACCACCTGTATATGCATCTGATGTTTGTGTGGAAAATTAAAAATAAAATATTTTCAGTAATGTTTCCAACTTACTCTTAGGGGGTACACTGTTACTGTGCATGCTTAGTGTACCCCTCTTAAGTTTGTGAGGAAAGTTAAAGAAATAATGTCTACACTGTTTCAAGTCTAACAGAAGATAATGTCATCAGCTCCCCACACAAGCTACAGTGATCCTCTGTGTACACCTTCAGGCATGACTGGTTTTAGACTAGTTGAGGTTCAGGGGGAGGGTGCTATTAAGCCCACTTATACAGCCTTGGTACATAAGGGCCACCAACCCCACATAAGCTGTGAAGGTCTTTGTATTCTATGATGCATTTTATCTCTTGGAAAAATGACTGTAAACTGAGCACATGGGGAGAAGATGTTACTTTCACCAAGACAATCACCAAGCAGTTATAGCCACATCTATGTACGGATGTCAGACTGATAAGAGGATGATAATGTAATGCATAACAGTTACCACACATTAAAATGTTCCGCGTTGATTCACATAAATCATACTATTTCTGCAAAGCCGGAACAATCAAACAGCATCAGGTAGCTAGTCATTTTCCTTCACAGACAGCCTCAGCAATTATACCTACTCAGTGCATATCAAATGTCAAGTTAAGTAGTCAACCTTACTTCTCACAAATGCACACTAGGCCTACAAAGCCAGATAGTAATGACTGCTTAAAACTGAGCAAATAGCAAAAGCATTGTTACTGTTATCCAGCCCACTCTAACACAATAGCTATCTACCTCTTACTCTCCAGAACTGGGGACAAATCCAAACATAATCAGGGACACTGTTTAAAATATTAGTGTAATTAACATAAGAAGCTGACATTATATGAAAATGTGAAATAACATGAATTCCCTGAAGCCAAAGAATGTCACTATTTATTATATGTAATCCAATGCACCGCCCAAAAAAATAGTTTAAGAAGGGATTGGAAGGAACAGAGCAAAGACTTGAGTAATAATCAGGTACAGTTAACAGGTATGTCCAACCCCCATTCATCAGCTACTGCCATGGGGTCTAATGGCACGTTTCATCTTCCCAAGCCCAGTCCATACAGAGAAGTTCCCATACATTATGGTATTCCAAGTTGCACCACACAAATCACAGTCTTAAGTATGGCCAGAAAATATCTGCTTAATCACTGACAGCATCAGGAAGAAAAAATAGCAATAATATTTACCTCACTGCGTTTGCCTTGTGCTGTTCCTATCAATGTGCAGAATTCAGCATAAAGTTTCTTCTCTGAATATGCAGCCAGCCATTACAGTCTGTAATGCATTGCTAGAGTTTCGTACTTTTATTGTTCAAGCAATGCATGTTGACTGAAAATCTACTGTCCAAGTAACCTTTATTTGAATTAGAGTAATATTTAAAAACATCAACATTCCTTATAGTTTCAATATGTTAAAACAAAAATGCAGCCATCACAATTCTTCACTCCTGGCACCACAGCTTCATGCCTACCATTTCAAAATTAGAATGTCGTCACCATGACCTCATAATTCAAGTCTAATGTGACATTCCTTGACTTTAATGGTCAAGCCATGTGGAGCACCATCCACTTTTTCATACAGACCCAGCACCTAAACTGATGGGAGGATAAACTAATGGGCTAGACCACTGTTCCTTACACAGTCAGAGGGCACCTCATAAATTGGCCAAACATTAACTTTATAACAACTGTAATGTCTCCAGTTAACAGAATTTGTAAAAAATATTTATCTTTCTCAGCTGTACATTTCACACTTTTAAGTACAGCTTTTTGCTGAACTGAACCATCTGCACTCCAGAATTTTAGGATGTGTTGTTTAATTTCGTAGCTGTTTGGTAATTTTCTGTTTTAATATGTTATGCCACCTCTGTTTGTTAAATGTCTTGATAATGCATTAGTCTGACAGTGTTTTTATTTTAATAATGTCCCTTTTGCTCATGTGTTGTATATCTTTCATTTACCGTTTTTTGCTACTAAACAACTGAAAGCAGATCATATCTTTATAGTGTGACATTCATTAAACAACTAGCAAGAAAAGGGAAATAAACTATGTAGTAGAAAGTTATATTAATGCCTGTACTTCTTCCACTTCCATTTTGCTTGAGGCATGCATAATATTTATACTCAGTATATTATCTTCTAGTCTTTTATTGTCTCTGCTTGTGATTCTGTTATTTTTAAGTCTCTCCCATTGCAGAAAATCCACATATTAATGTTCATTGCAGGTGCACTTCAATCGCTTGTTTTAATCATCCAACAATGCTTGTTTTAGCATCCTTTAACTTATTATCTGAAACAAAGAAGATCATAATGTCTGACTTAAATGGTACCCAGTGCTGTACTCTGTTTTTACACTCACTAAATCTCCTGTACCTCTCCTTCAGCACTGCTTCTGATGTCATTTTTGGACAGCTCCCCAGCATATAAACTCAATTGTGCTTCAGATAACTGTGTAAAAAAAAATCCTTGTTTCCTGCCTTTCTAAGCTAGTATAGTCCAGTTTTCAGGCTAGTGCTGAATTCAGGGCTGTGTTACAAGTTTCTGAGTTGCCCATACCTTACTTGGATAGAAGGAAATTTCTCTGTTCACCTGTGAGAGAGGGGAACTTTGAGCAGCCTATCTGTCCCTGGAGGAGTGGTTCCAGCCCAGACGTTAGTAGTTTATTGGCCATTTTGGGCTAATTTCTATCTCTTTCATTTCCCTGCTATAAAAACGGTGTTTGCATGGTTTTGTGCACCGGGCAGTGCCGGTTAGCTAGGAATAAAATATTTCTGGCTCCACTAAGTCTCCTCTTCAGTTTTTCCTTTGAAACTAGTCTAACTCTCAACCTAAGCACTCAAAAAGCATCCTACAGCCCAGCACTTGCTCATACCTAATAGCAAGCACTAATATACCCTGACACTTGATTGCCCAGCAGGGCAAGGCTGTTTATTCACCCCTCACAAAACCAACCGACTAAGCAGCTCACCCTACTATTCAGGCATGGCCAAAGGGCAATTTCAGGTGTATTCTCCAGTCCAGCTGGTGAATCTGGGTATCCTGAGGCAATGTTACAACTGCCTCATGTACACAGACAACCCTCTCCTCCTACCACAAAACACTAACATATGCAAGAGATGCAATTATACAGCCAAACTGGAGGCTAAGCTGCCTGCACCTAAGACTGGAACAGACAGTCAAGAGGAGAAGGTTAACACTTGCACCACACCTTCAGCCACACATAGACCTACTAAACCAGCACTGGCAAAAAATACACATAAATACAAAAAAATCATACTCTGAGGTTCTAAATAAAAACCTGCAAAAGCATCAGACACCTCCAAAGCAGACACCCAAACAACCTGCACCTCCCGTCGCAAACCAGACAACACATAAAGCACAAAATCAGTGTGCCGCACAATCACAGCCCTTAAAGCAAAATAACATACCTAACACACTAGTAATAGGTGACTCTATAGTCAGGCACACTGATGTCCCACTCACTAGGCTGGACAAGCAGAAGGTTACTGTTAGCTGCCTGTCGGGAGCCAGAATCCGCCACATAACACAAGCACTCAGGTCACTCCAGAACAAGTACAAATATGACTCTGTCATTGTTCATGTTGGTGTGAATGACCTCAGACATACCTCCCTGGACTACATGAAAAGAGACATGGAAGAGCTCTCTGATCATATAGCCCAGGCTGATATGACCCTGACCCTGAGTAGCATCCTGCCCTCACCAAGAATTATACCTCGGTATAAAGAAAAAATGATCAATTTCAACAACTGGCTAAGCTTCTGGTGTTATTCAAAGGGGATCCAGTGTCAGTCAGCCTGGGACGACATGCTCAATAAGCTGTGTTGCTTCGCAAGAGACAGTTTGCACCTGTCATCCCTAGGCTTTTCAATACTGGCCAAGGCTCTTGCTGCCCCATAGTGTCTTTTTTTAGGCAAGGCTCAAAAGTTAAACCCACCTCTGTAAACAGCACAATTAACAAAAAACTGAGGGTTATGCTACTCAATGCCAGGAGTTTAAATCTCAAGATGCACGCACTCGAAGCACTCCTCAGTATGGAAAACGTCGACATCTGTGCAATAACTGAAACCTGGTTCAAGGCTTCAGAGAGCAACCCAGCACTACCAGACTACAACTCATACCACACGTTTCGGCCACAGAACATGGACCGAAACACAAAAGGAGGGGGTGTACCCATATTCATCAGGGATACCTACACCTCCAGGTAAGTGGCACAGCATGATACCTCTGAAATCATCCATGTGCAATTAACATCAGGCAAATCTGCAATGCAAATTGTGGCCTGCTACAGATCACCCTCCATGACCCAGGACCACCTCTCCACCTTTCTGGAGACACTGGAAAACATGAAGGTCCTACCGAACACCCTGATATTGGGCAATTTCAATTACCCTACCATTAACTGGGAAAACTACTTGAGTACAAACTCCCAGGCTCAGTGCTTCCTGGAATTCATCAACTCAAATGCCCTGGATCAGCTGGTAAATGCCCCTACCAGAGCTGAAAACATATTGGACCTGGTCATCACGTACATGGGTGACAGGTGTTCCACACCGGAGGTCAACCCGTCACTGGTTAGATCAGACCATAAACTAATTGCTCTGGATGCCCACACCCCACCACCACCCCCAGCTAAGGAAACCACAGTAAAAAACTTTTCTAAAGCAAACTTCACCTTACTTAAGACAGAGGTGGTAAGTTTCACAGCCCCCACGCTAAAGGATAACACTGCCCAAGATGCAGAAACCTTTACAAATGCACTCTATGAGTACCTACAAGGATGCATGGATCATGCCATTCCTAGCAAAACCAAGACTCACTCCTCTAAGAGAAGGAAACCAGTCTGATGGACCCCTGCCATAAACAGGCTATACAATAGAAGGAGGAAACTAGTTCAGAAAAAAAGCAAATCCCAAGAAGGAAAGACATCCCTGATCAGTATCAGTAAGAAACTAAGGTCCATCATAAAATCATCCAAGGCTAACTTCAAAAGAAAAATGGCCAAGGATTCAAAAGATAACCACAAAGCCTTTGTTAGCTATGTTAAGAATCTAAGTGGCAACCTGCAGATATGCACTGAACTAGTGCAAAATAGCACAAAATATACTGAACCTACTGATATTGCCAACATCCTGGCAGATAGATTCAGTGCAAACTTCACCCCCCTCTCACCCCCAGAAAGGCCCACAACAATACCGGAAAAGTATAGTGTCCCGGAAATCACAGATGCACAGGTGAAAATAGCCCTTTCAAAAGCCAAAAACACAGCGTCAATGGGGCCAGATGGTGCCCATGGCTGCATCTTGCATTAACTACAGAACAAACTAACCCCCCACCTAAACATGCTGTTCAACCTCAGCCTCTCCACAGGCTACGTGCTCATAGAATGGCACACAGCAACAGTTATTCCACTCCAGAAAGGAGGGACCACAACTGACCCTGGTAACTATCGCCCTATAAGCTTGACTAGCCTGGTCTACAAGGCTATGTAGCACATCATCATGGAAGTCATTAACAAAGACATTGGGAACCTCCAAACACTTGACCCGACCCAGTTCAGCTTTGTTAAGGGCAAATCATGCCTACTAAACCTGGTTGACTTCTTCGAGACAGTCACCAAGGCCATAGATGAGGGAAAGGTTGTTCACACAGCCTACCTTGACCTCGCCACGGCTTTCAACACCATTCCCCACTGGGGTATTACAGAAAAACTCACCAGCCTGAACATAAAACCCTACGTCACGAGATGGGTTGCCAACTGGCTTACAGACAAAACTCACACCGTAAAAACAGCGGGCTCCAAGTCCGACTCTAAACCAGTCACAAGTGGTGTCCCGCAAGGCTCAGTCCTGGGACCCCTACTGTTCGGCATATACTTCCCAAAAGTATAGGCAAACACAGGAGGACTATGGCTAACCAAGTTTGCCGATGACTGCAAACTGGAAGCCATAATTGACTCTCTGGCTGACACGTACATCCTCCAAAAGGGCCTTACTGAGACAGACACCTGGTGTCAAATTCATGGCCTCAAGCTAAATGCCAAAAATGCATAGTCATCCCATTTGGGAAAAACAAAACACGCACAAATTACCACATAGGTGGCAGCCCCCTTAATACAGAAGAGGTAATAAGAGATCTGGGGACGAGGGTAGATAGTAATCTCTCCTTTGACAATCATATTGCCAAAGTAGTTAGGAAATCCTTCTATGTGGCCCATCTATTTACTAAAGGGTTTGCATCTAGAAATAAAGAGGTTATAGTGCCCCTCTACTCGTCACTCATCAGACCCATCATAGAGTACAATGCCCCATTTGGGATATACCTCACAAGACACTTCCAAAAGCTGGAAAGACCACAAAAGTACCTCACCAAGAGGATTACTGGCCTCAAAAATGTCCTATGCAGCCCGACTGAAAAAAACTCCTGCTGTTCTCAGTGGCATATCGTTTACTCAGAGGTGATCTCTGCCTGACTTATAAAGCCATGTCCAACTCAGAATTGATGGACATGCTCCACTTAAAGAAATCCAAGTCACTGTGAGACACATACTCTAGTGAGCTAAACCTCACCACAACAATAAATAGAACATGCTGGAGGGATAGATTCCTGTCACAGAGACTCCCCATGCTTTGGAACAAAATTCCAAACTACATTAGGCAGAGCCCCTCACTAACACTCTTCAAGAGAAACCTTGACAAGTGGATGGGTAACAGAAAATACACCCCTGGGATCACTTCATTGGCTCTGCTTGACAGAGGATCAGTTCATTAATCAATGGGACAGCAAAAGCTGACACACTGTGGCTAGGCTTATAAATGCCCTCAGGCAGATAGCCTAGTACCTACCTATGAACCTATAATACTATAGTGTAGCAAACTGGTTAGGTAGGAGTTCCAGTATTGATCCTGTAAACTGTGTAAATGTGAGAGAATGTGTGTATCCTTGTTGAGACCTGATTTTGTGGTCATTTACACTTACAACACTTCCCTTACCCATCCTTTAGCACTGCTGCCGATGTCACTCACCTTCAAAGATACCTTTGGACAAATCTTCACCATATAAGCTCCATGGCACTTGCGATAACTGTGTAATAGTATAGTGTAGCAAACTAGTTAAGTAGGTGTTCCAATCCTGATCCTGGCAACTGTGTAAATGTGATTGTTTGTGGGAGAGAGTGTGTGTATCCTTGTAGAGGCCTGATTTTGCAGTCAGTCACACTTACAACACTTTCCATATCTCTCCTTTAGCACTGCTGCTGGTGTCACTCACCTTCAAAGATACTTTTGCACAGCTCTCCAACATGTAAGTTCCATGGTGTGTGATAAATGTGAAACAATGTAGTAGCAATACCCGCATAGGTATGGGTTTGAATCTCATCCCTGACAAGTGTTTGTGTGTGTACATAATTATGTCCGTACCTCAAAGACTTTGGCCCATTTACACCCAGTACACTTCTCAGTGCCTGACTTTAGCAGTCCTGCAGATATCATCCACCTTAGAAGTACCTGTTGGCAACCCTAAACCATATAAGGTCAGTGGTGCATGTGGTAAATGTGTAACCATAATGGTCCGAAAAGATAGTTAGATAGAGTTTTGAACCTCACCCCTGGCAAATGTAAATGTGTGTAGGGTAAAATAATTTATGGAATCTCTCACCCACTACATCACCCAATGCCAGTATTTACAAGGGCTGGTGATATTCCTCACCTTAGAAGTACCTTAGGACAGCATCCATCCTATAAGCTCCATGGCACGTGCGACAAATGTACACTGTGGTAGCAATACATAGGAAGGGGTTTGAAACGCAGTACTGGTAAGTGTGTGTGTGTGTGTGTGTGTGTGTGTGTGTGTGTGTGTGTGTGTGTGTGTGTGTGTGTGTGTGTGTCAGTCATCAGTATCCTGTGTGGTAGATGGTGTACTTGTGTAATAACAGGATCCATTGGGGGTGGGTTTTGTTTAATTATTATGTTGAGGACCTAGTATATGTCACAATGTCCACATTACAAGTCCAACAGTTGTCAAACACCGTAGAGGTTGGTGTAGACAATACACAGCCCTAAATGTGACAGTATTGATTAGTGAACAATATAGGCAACCCTTCTATTACTCAGAGGCCATTCTCCACCCATGTATCATACAAAAACACACTTGGTTAGGCAACAACTATTTTGGTAGTTCCTCTGCATACTGCCTCACAGATAGTACCCATGGTGTGATTACAGTGGACTACATGCCTGTTGACGACAACAGTGCCACTGACATCAGAAAGTACTTTGATTTGTTACATCTCCTGACTGAGTGTGTGTTATACAGCAAGTGAAAGGACATGGCACCCTGTTCCATCCCCTCAGTAGCCCAATCCATATGTACAGTGGCCCTTTTGCCATGTTTCCCACTGGACACCTGCAACAACTGTAGAGTCTGCAAACATACCCCACAAAGGAAATACCATGCCTTATACACATGCACTGTATGGACAGATGCCACTAACTCAACTAAATACCTGTATCATGCTGTCAGTGTAGGTGCAATGACTACCTCAGTTACATAGCCAGGTCTCACCAAATGAGGTCAGGAATGCTACATCAGAAGATATCAATCTATCCACACAACAAGCCCCAGAGACCTCAAGCACACTTCCACATGTCAAAGAACATGCATGTGGGACGTGCACAACCCAGACACTGTCCATGTTATGGAATATAGATCACATACATGGGAAGCAGTGCACATCTCTGGTCACCCACAATAAAAACCTGGATGAATGGATGGGGAATACAATACCCACCCCTGGGGACCACTCCAGTGACTATACTCCTGAGCCACACTGGGGATTATTGTCATGTGGCCTGACGCCAATGTATTGCCTTGGACTAGCCTTGCAGAACCTTCAGGCCCATTCACCTACTACACAGCTATGAAGCAATGAACCTATTGATCTCAGTAGTGGTGTGTGTGTGTGTGTGTGTGTGTGTGTGTGTGTGTGTGTGTGTGTGTGTGTGTGTGTGTGTGTGTGTGTCTGTGTGTGTGTGTGTGTGTGTGTGTGTGTGTGTGTGTGTGTGTGTGTATGTGTGAGTCTGTGTGAGTCTGTGTGTGTGTGTGTGTGTGTGTGTGTGTGTGTGTGTGTGTGTGTGTGTGTGTGTGTGTGTGTGTGTGTGTGTCTGTATGTGTGTGTCTGTGTGTCTATGTGTGTGTATAGTAATTCCGGTGTGTTTGGTTGATGAATATCCCCTGTGGCTGTGGTTATTAGCAATCGGAGATTTGTCCAAACCAGGACATATACCATTCTCCATTCTACAACAGATGTTATACATCAGCATGTACTATGTACAACCCCCAGCCCTATAATCTGTGCAGCATATGTAATCACTGTGTTACAGACTGGGAATTACCGTGGACATACTGTACTCTGCCTATGACATGTTGGATGTGTCACCACACTGCCATACCCTGTGGCCTTGCTGCAAGGCCACATCCTTGTGACACACATACACCTAGAACGGACATGGGATACAGCATGTGAGAACACATTCACTCAGCACTTCACTTGTGGGGGAGAGAGGTAAAGCTGGCACTGAACATGTTGCCAAGACTGTGGCCAATATATGTTGTATCAGGATAGGTATTAGCTTTGTGCAGTAACTTGCAGCACTTGTATTTAATGCTGTGGAGGTTGCTGATATAACTATCAAGGGTTTTGTGACCATTGTCAGTGTCTGTTGCATCTCTGCTGCCATAGATGCCTGTCAGGGATACCATGAGGGATCCAAAGTTATGTTTGAGGCTACTAAGGGAGTTCAACAGTCATGGGACACCACCATTCCCTGCAACAGTGTCCTCCTTCTGATGTACACTTCAGTAATGGTAGGGGACCATCACATTGTCTCCCAGTGTTTGGAGGACAGTGTCTGGGTTCTGTTGGCTCTGGCTAGTACCATGCATTTGTGTACCTGTTTGTACAGTGCCTATGTGCATGGTTCCACAGTCATGCAGCTACATCCCATTGCCATGGGTGCAGTGAAGACACACCCCCATTTTCATGGCTGCAAAGTCAGCTTTGGATAAGTTTTGCCAGGTGGTTATTTTTGTGTGGGGGGGGGGGTTGTGGCTGACATGTTGAGTTCCATGCTGATTCCAGCCTGTGTGAATCTCACCATGCAGAGATTGACATCTGGGGATGAGCAACAGTCGCATATTTAAGTGGTCAACACAGATCAAGGTTGTTGCATCCTCTACCAGGGGTCAGGATGAGCTGGTCTAGGGCAATGGAAATGATGAATTCCAGAAGTGTTGGGCCACTGTACTGGTGATTGGCTACATTCCCCAGGTGATGGAGGATTAGATGAAGACTTGTACTATGTCAGTGTTGCACTGGACCATCAGAGATAGCAGGGTGTTGAGGAATGTCCATTGACAGTCTAGGGACATAGATGTGGACCCATAGCAGACTATGGTCTGGATAGCACCATTACCCAAACACAGTTGTACAGGAAGTATCTCCAATGCATTATGATGGGATGCTTGTCTGGAGGTGTTCCTATCCATAATGAATATTGAGACAACACCACCTGTGGAGGTGTGGTATGGTCCATGTTTGGGATCTGACAGCTGTGGAATGCATCATAGCCTGATACTACATGTCTGCTGTCTGCTGCTGTAAACCACCTCTCCATTACAGCAGACATGTGTCCTCTACTGCATCCTGACAGTTAGATGTCCATTGTTAAGCAGCATGACCCTCAGATTGCATACGTGTGTAGCTGTTATGCTGGTAATAACATTAGGAACACTGCCTAATAAGGCACCATAGGGGTGGCAAGACACATAACCAGTACCTGGCAACCCAGCGGTGACAGATGTAGACATCCATGGCAAGTCATTGGGTTCTGGCAATCATGCCATTCCCAAGCAGAGGAGTCCTGGATCCCCTAAGAATGACACATAATACTTAAGCCAATGTTGCAGTCAACCATCTGTTTATAGTACCGCAGTATCATTCTGGGTGACAGTGGTACACTGCCCAAGGCTGCTGTCACACCTGCCTGAACCACATAATCAGAGAATTCAACCAAGTCTCCTATCATTTAGTCCAAGGAGGTGTGTCCCAATTCATTCACACCCACATGGATATGGAGTGATACTTGTAGTCGTTATGGAGTGGCATGACTGGCTGTGTCATGTGTTAGATGCTGGCATGTGACTGATATTTGGCTGTTACCTGCTCCATATTCAACCTAGTGAGTGTGATGTGTGTGCCTCAGTATTGAGTTACCCATGATCACTGTCTTGTGCAAGGTGGTTAGCCTTAGGGGCTTAGGTTGGAGGCACACTGTGTAGGTTAAATATGGGTCTCTTGGCATATGCCATGTCGCGGTATCTGAGTGGGTGTCTGCCTTGCTGGTCTGTACTGTTTGGGTAGATGTCCATTGAGTGCCTCTGGGAAGGTGGGTGTGTGGCTTTTCACTGTATGTCTTGGCTGTCAAAGTGGGTGTCATGGTGAGCTATGTGTTCCACATGGTGGGTTGCAGGTGCTGATCTTATCCTCTTGACCTCCTATTCCATTCTTTGCTGGAGAGTGCATATGTCCACATTGGGTGATATATCGGTGACCCTCACAGGTCTGAGTGTTTGGAGTTTAGATGAGGGGGTTGTCTGTGTACATGCGGCAGTTGCAACAGTGCCCCAGAATGGACATGTGCATCAGGTCAATGGGTGAAAGCATGCCAGGAGGGGTGGACATAACTAGTAAGTAATGGGGCAACATCTGTGATGAACGAGTACTGCTGATGGCTCACAGGTGTGCCACACTTCATGATATAATAACCTGGTGAAGTGCCAAGCCATAATGCTAGTTGAAGTGCAAGACAGAAAGAACTAGCATGATGTATGGGTGGAACAGGAGGCAGACTGTCTGCCACCTGTAATACGTTATCACAGCTGTGCAGTTGTCAGCAGCTTTGGCCACATCAAAATTCAGTAAGTGGTAACTGTGTAACACTATAGTAGACATACTTAAATAGGCAGGAGTTCTAATCCCAATACTGGCAGGGGTGTATGTGTGTGGGAATCATATGCTATCTGGCTCATACTATTTTTTACCTGTGTACTACCTTTTACAATTTCCTTCACTCCAATTTAGTAGACCTGTTGATGTCATCCACCTCAAAAGTACCTTTGGTTGAGCTGGAAATATATAAGCTCTGTGGTGCATCTCATAACTGTGTAGCACTATCATAGGAATACCTAGATAGGCAGGAGATCTAATCTCAATAGAGACAAGTGTGTGTGAATAATGTACTGTCTGCTTCATACCATTTTTGACCTCTGTACTACCCTTTACACTTCCCTTCACTCCAGTTTAGTAGACCTGTTGATGTCATCCACCTTAGAAGTATCTTTGGAGGAGGTGAAATGTATAAGCTCTGTGGTTTGCCTGATAACTGCATAACACTATAGTAGGAATACCTAGATGGGCAGGAGTTCTAATCTTAATTTGGGCAACTGCTTGTGTGTGTTTGAAGATCATATCATGTGTGGCTTATACCATTTTGATGTATATACCATACATGGCTGGTGACCACCTCCTGCTGCCATTACTTTATATAGTGTAGTGACAGCATCTGCCTCACATGCAGCAGGTTAAGCCATTGTACAGCCCTCTGTACAAATGTGTCTGGAATATCCACATGTTTGAAACCTATACGTGGTTGGAAGTGGTCTGTGTGCCTTAACAATGCCCATGTATGTGATATTATAACCAAATAGGCCACAGTGAGTATATTGACACATATGGCAGAATGAGGTATCATACCTGACTGAAACATCATGCTGATAGGTTGCCTGCCGCCCTTACAGGTTTTTCTGCCTTGTAGGTGCAAGTCATGAGTACAGATGCTTGATTTTACAAGTGAACTGTACCTGTTATGGGTCACATTAAAGGCTGTAAGAGGTGTGGACTGTCATATTGTGGTCCTAATTAGTATGCAACAGGAACACCTTAAATCTTAAGAGGGGTGTGTATACAATTTATATCCACTGTATACCAGTAATGTGTCACGCATGACCTTACCTTAGGACATTTACCCAGCATAATTTCGTGACCTCTGTCCAGATGTCTTGGCACTGACAAGTTGTGAGGTATGCTACAGGAATGTTAAATTCACATCAGATAGGCCCAGTGATGACCACCGTGATACAATACAGTTAACCCCAGCACAAGTGAACATGCACAACAAGCAATATAGCTATTACATAAAGCAATATAGCTATTACTGATGGTTGAGTGCATGGTAAATTGCATGTGCTTCACATGCCTGGGGTATTGCCAGGCAACAACAGAACAATGTAATACCCACCAGCTTCAGGCTGATGTCCCATATGCAGACCAGAGAGTCCTAGTTAGCTGTGAGAGGGAGTTATTGTCAGCAGATGCACATGTGGCCCTGGTATAGGATGGATGCAGCATTTCTGCACATCTACAGTACTAACTGCAATAATACACAATGTCCTGTCATCACCATAGATGTGCATCCCTGTGCATTAGAAAATCCCATCCACAACTGCAATCAGACCTGACACATGCATGTAGATACATTACAGATATGTGTATGCCTGATACATTAGTGTACTAATCTCCACTGGGCCCTTAACTGCACACTCATCATCCAGTGTGTGTGTGTGTGTGTGTGTGTGTGTGTGTGTGTGTGTGTGTGTGTGTGTGTGTGTGTGTGCGTGTGTGTGTGTGTACCCCACCTCCACAATGTTTCCCGCATCATGGCTTGTGCATTCAGCGTGTGGCCCAAGTGTGATGAACAGCTCCTCCGTGGGTGTCAGTGGTGGCTGGATGGCCAGGCCGCCCCTGTGTCTAGCTGGTCCATTGCTACAGCAGAGGCCCATTGATGGGCATGGCATTTGAGGCCAGTGGCCCGATGCTGTGCATGCATGTAAGTTCTGCTGTGCAGGCCAGTATCATTCACCCTGTGGACCACACTATTCTACAGGGCAGCCCTCTTCTGCACATCTTCTGCTCTCTGTCCACATGACAGGGCATAATGTCCAATCACATATTGGGTGATGATGTTTGTTTCCCCAACAGAGAATGCTGGTAGGCAAGCACTCTGCATGTTACCTGGAAGACATAAACAGGAAAAGGTCACAGGACCTCATATGGTTGCCAAAATGCACATCAACAGTGGATACTATTTGCAAATAATCCAGACTACATTGGAAACCTCCAAGCTATCATGGCTATAGTAGCTTGCATTACATGCCTGTCCCTGAGCTATCTTTTTCCTCACAATGTTGGACACTTGATTGCATAATCCTCTATCCTCCATTCATTTCTGTGTTCAGGGTTGACAGTGGTCATCTTCCATGTGGATGGTGTGTGTATTGTGGCAGGTCTGTGTTTGACTGTGGTGTGTGATGGAGCTCTGAGCACATGCCTGAGTTCATGTAGGTGGCAGACACTGATGTTATTATGCCCCATAGAGATATGCTGTTGTTGCCATCAGTAGACAATATGTACAAGCTCACCATTGCTTTGGGGGAGGAGTGTGGTTGATGTGCATATCTCTGTGTACGACTGGGGTGGACAGGGTGGTGATGTTCCTACCTAACCTGTATGATGTAGGTTGCCTATATCCATGGCATGTGTCTATGAGGTGATCTTTACCCTGGTTAATTGTGTTTCATCTGAGTCTTACAACATATGACTTACAACATATGTGGAGACACGGTTGCAATTGTTCTTGGTGGTGTGGATATGTCTGATTCATAGTCATAGTCACCCTTACAGAACTTCACCTGTAAGCGTACCTGCTTGCTCAGATATATGTGGACTTGCTTCAAAGTTGTTGCCTCCACCTATGTGTCCCTGTACAGCCAATGTAGCAACCTATTATGTGGTTTGAGTATTGCTGCTGTCCACCAAAGGGGATTACTCTACCTTGGTGGAGGCTGGATATACAGGTGAGGTACTGCTGTGTCCATATAGCTACAGTGGATATAAAGGGTATACACCCCTGATACACTGCCTGGTATTTGTGCAATTGGAGCATGACACCACAATAACTCATTTCATAAAAATTCCCACCTGTAGTGTGACCTATAGCTTGTACAATCCAATTAAAAACATAACAATCTGGTCTGTGAAAGCATATGGAAATAATAATCAGTACAATAAGCCATTTGAATGAGTGTGCACACCCTTAAACTTGTGTATGCACCTCTTGAGATGATTACAGCATTCATCCGTCTTGGTCTGGACTCTAACATCATGGCACATCTTCATTTGGCATAAGTTGCTCACCTTCCTAGAAACACATTTGATTGTATTGCAATGGAATTGGACAGGTTAGGGATCACATTCAAGATGAGAAACACTATAAAATGATCTTCTGTAGTATGATTGTCAAACAGCACACAGACCTGGCATTCCAACAGGGGTGTGTGCACTTGTGATATTCACTGTATATAGGTGATGATATAGCTGGCAGTGGTAGGCATGGACAGAGGGTCATAACACAGGTGGACACTTCTCAAATTAATACCTGATAATCATGCCTACTCCAGTACCCACATCAGTGTCAGGGCAATGCAAGCACCAGTAGCTGTACACATATATGTCTGTTGTATGCACTGACACTGATATAACACACATGTGCAACATGCACAACCTAATCACCTGACTGCTTGAAACCCATATAATTAGTTTTGTGCCTTCCAGCTGAACATATGCATACATACATGTGCTCAGGGGATACCTGGTATACATTTCTGTTGAATGTAAGTATGGCACACTTTATTTACAGTCTTGCTGCTCAATCATATTTAACCTCTTGCAGCAGAATGTCTAAACAATGGCACACATAAATGGGTGTTAAAAGAGACATCAGTATTGATATTGTATTAATATAGCTGCACCATACATTAGTACGTTGATTGCACAGTAGGGTTTGACATCACCGTGATAACCTGGAAGATGTCCAACAATCATAAGTAGGCTATTGGGATGGGAGGGTGGCCTAATGGTTAAGGTGTTTGCCTTACAAACATAAGGTGCAGGGTTTGAGTCTCACAAGGGATAATTGGCTAGGCTTAAAATATCTTGCAAGGACAGTTAGCTTAGTACTAACCTATGAATCTATTATGTTACAATGCCATTGCTCACAGACCTGCCAATGGTTTGGCTGACATAACACAGATATATATGTATGTGACTAAAGATATCAGTCACAAATGTGCTTATTGTCCAGCAGAACACTGTACAGTTGAATGTTATTAAGTCAAAATATAACATGCAGTTCAACACATGTCTGCAACAGTATTCTACTATGCACATGCCCTCTATAGGTGTCTTAGCTTTACAAGGCAAACATGTCATACTCATAATCACAAGTAACATGGATATGGAAAACATCCCATTAACTGGCCTAGCAGTGCCACAGTCACAACTGTTTGACAGACACCCCTGTGATTGTCATATATGAGCTGTCCTTTTTCAAGAGAGTCAGGCTCCTGAGCTGTGATCCGACCTCACAACCTCTCATAGCATCACATCTGGACAATGCCTAAAATGATGGGGGGAAAATAGGGACAGACTTTAAATATACCTGTTACAAACATAGGAAGTCCGTAGAATGATACATTTTGCATTGCAGTGAATATTCTTAAGGATGTGGAGTCTTAAACTCAAGTGTTTGTCATTACCTGATGACTTCAATCCTCAGCTATTTGCCAGTAAAGTACAGATCTCAGGAGGAATAGACAAAAATACATGATGGTAAAATGTGGACATTCTGTGAGGACCTGTACAGTTGAGAGGTATGTCTGTGATATCTCCTACTGCATAGAAGGCCAGATGCTATGGCCATAGTAGCTGTTTAGCAGGACATTAGTACAGCATGTCTTGTTGGGACATATATTCCTCCAAATCATATTTCCCATTATTACAGACCAAGTACTACATTCAGCTACTTTCTTACATGTTCAACTTACCTTTTTTCTTTCTTCTCTTTTCCACTTTATGTCTCATTTGTTATTTCTCTCTCTCTGTCTGTGCACTACAGGAATAGAACTGGTCTGACTAGGTGGCAGCATGGCTTTTGTAGTGATGCTCATGACCAGGTGATGGCCTGTGCACCTGTTGGGGTTCCCCACTTGCTAATTGCACGCAGAGCAGCTGTATAGTTCTTCCAATAGCCAATGTCATGGCAACACACTCCTATAAATGAGTACTCCATGTGGGTGTTGGCCATTTCCCTTACTTGTGAGGAAGACATCCTGGAGTTGTGTTGGCTACCACCTCTTACAAGAAGACTTGTGGAGACAAGCCAACTAAATGGTGGGGAAGGTTCAAGACTTAGGAGCAGAATGTGAGTATCGCTGTTATATGTTTGGAATACTGCTAGTTTAACAGGGTTTGTGTGCACATGCTACTTTTGCATGAGTTTGAGTCTGACAAGGTTCTGTCTCTGCATTGCTCTCAGCTGTAGGGCCATTCATATAATGGCCACAGGTTAGCCTGTTATGTATGGGCTGGTCCCCAGACATGTGATGTCCTTGGCAAATCAGTAGCATACTCTGGTGATTGCATTATGTAGATGGTAACATCCATTTGTTTTTCAGAAAAGATATGTTACAACAAAACCTGTAACACCAGCAGCTTTCTCAGTGTATAACAGCAATATTTCATGTATGGCCGTGTATTTGGGCTTCTGTCCACCAATTATGTCAGGCATTGTCCAGATGTCATACAGTAATAGGTGGATAGGTATACTGGTCTATCATTATTCAGTGTTGTAATTCCTGCTGAGAGGAATGGCTGGGAAACATGTTGAAGTCTGTACATTCAAGAGGTAGGTGTATAGAGAATGCTCTTAGATGGCCTTGTAACATATTTTATGTGGGGGACAGTAACACATGTTTTAAAACTAGGCTGTTAGAGCATGTCAGATGTATTACTGATAAGAAATATGTCAGTTCTACAGATGCACATTTGAATAAATCACACCATGGGGACAGTAGTGGGTCTCAAGGTACTGTTTCTGAAAACATCCGTTCCTCAATGTGATGAAACAGTCATAAAAGGACAATTGTTATGTACAGACTTCAATATATTAATATTAACTGTAATACTCTATCTTGTAGGGGGTTAAATGAGTGTAATTGGAGGCTCTGTATTCGATTATATAAAAATGTGTTAATTGCTTCTTGGGATTAAAGCATGTATTTCTGGTGATGTTTACTCCTTGAAGGCTTTGGCCAGGACATCAGAGTACAATAAACATGTGTGAATTACTGGCTGGTTGTATTTTTCTTTGCTATGTTCAGACATTTTAGTTGTTTTGATAAGAAATGGTTGTATGTCTGGCCATTGTGTATGGCCTATCATGATTTTGTAGCAGTGTACTGTTCATTCAGTTATTTGGACTGTGGGGGGGGGGCAGGTGTGAGTGTAATGACTGCTTTTGCATCCAATTGGGCATTTTGGGACATGTATACATATATTTGTATACATGTGTGTGTGTATATATATATATATATATATATATATATATATATATATATATATATATATATATGTATTTACACCTCATTATTTATTGGTAATATATATATATTGTTGTATACATATATGGATCTCCCTGCATATTACACTCTCTCTCTTTGTATGTTGCTATTCAGATATATATATTTATAAATAACAATCCTTCCTAATTGCACACTTGTCTCTTCTCTATTGTAAATTGGCTGCAAAGAAGGGTATGTTTGAGAAAACATCCTCAAGCAATACAGCTGAGGTGGCTTACTGGTAAATTGCATAGGCTATGGTGTGCAAGGTCCAGGGTTCAAGACCTACAAGGGCTGTTTATTTTGTTGCTAGGCAGAACAAGGATTGTTGGATACAGAGTGGTTAAGGCAGCTTTGAGCATGATTGCGCGAGTTTGCCAGACAGTAAGCTGTGCTAACATACAGTTAAACTAATAGGTTCTTACACCATGTAGGCTTCACTTACCAGTATGCAAATATGCTTAGCATATACATTTAAGCAATGGTTACACCTGCTAAGCATAACTTAGCCTTGGTAACCAGTGATCACATTCGAGACTGATAAAATAGCAGGGTAATGACATCTTTAATAAGTGTACTTAATTCCCTGTGCATAATATGCTTCTATGTGCTGTCATTACAGTAGCAAGGGGTGTGGGTATACTGTATGGGACACCTGGATATACATAGATAGTACCACAATCTTTTCTCTTTAGATTTGTTTCATACATGGGTAGTATCCCAAGTTATATGCAATCACACTTGCATGTTACACCAGCTGCAGTGCACTGGTTGACATAAATAGTTTAAGCGATATGGTATCATTACGTTAGTACTTTTAACAGTGCTTTTTTTAAGTAGGAGTAGATTGCAGATTGTAGTACTGGAACCATACACCCCTGCATGCAAAGCTAGACTCTGAGTACTGAGTATCTTGTTCTAGGTGTTTGAGCTATATGTGTATATATATATATATATATATATATATATATATATATATATATATATATATATATTGGATATTGATCTGATATGTTAATATTAACTGTAGACTACTATGTTCTTTGGACATGTCATTGAGGACTGCTGTCATGTAGTAATGGCATACTTTTCAGTTTCAGATGTGTATCTTTAAAAATATTCATCATAATGCATAACCTGTTGGCTATCTACTTTCTGTCTGTCCTCTGTACAGATGTGCAGATATCAGGTATTGCTACGGCCATAACACTATGTAGGTGCCCACATTATATTGTGGCTGTGGGCCTGGATACTGCTGCTAGTTCCAACATATGGGACATTCCTTAATGTGGGCCTTGCTCCATTTCCTTGCCTGTGTGAGGAACATTGCAGAGGTGGTGGCCTACAGATTCACATACAGTGGGTGGCAATACATCACAGGACAGGACAGGACATGTGGAGACAGACAACCAACATGGGGGACATTTCCTCAGATTTGTGAACAGATTCTATATCATCAGTGCTGTTATACACATGGCGGATTGATAGATTGACAGGGTTTGTGTGGACATGCATTTAATGTGTAATTTCACAACTATAAAATCATTATAAATAAATACATTTCCCCACTGTTGAATGACTGTGCTGCATGATATGTTTGAAAAACACATCAGACAAGTCTACAGCTCAGATGGCTTAGTGGTAATGTGCATGTGTCTATGATATGCAAGGTCCTGGGTTCAAGACTGGCAAGGACTGATTATTTTGTTGCTGGGCAGAACAAGGGCTGTTGAATACAGAGTGATTAAGGCACTTTTAAGCAGTTGTAAGCGGGTTTGCTCATTGGTAAGCAATGCTAACTTCCAGTTAAATATGTTTACAGTTACCTTAAAAGTGCTTAATCTGTGTAGGCATTGCTTAGCGCCATGAAAACAAGCTTAATCCTGCTTAAAAATGCTTACTCCCGCTTACCCCGTGCTAATTTCTTTAAAAGAAAAAGTGATAGGAAAGTGGTGAAAAAGGGGGGAAGCAGAGGGAAAGACAATAAGGAAAGTAGCTTGGGATGTGCAGGACAAGTGTAGGAAAGGTCCTCAGCTGTCCATTTCTTCTACAGCAACAGCTGTGCATATATACTGAATCTGGAGGTATATTTGGACACTAAAACTACTGAGAGAGGTGTGAGGACAACAATAATGTGTTGTGAAGCCAATTAGATCAGATTACATGTGTCCAGTGGACACATGTGTGAAATGGACAGAGCAAAATTTTTTTTTTGGGAACAGATTGCCCTTTTTTTTTAAGGTGAGAGTGGGATGATGGGGAAGGATAGTAGGTATATTTGATGAGGTAGGTTGGGTAGGAAAACAGACAAGACAATATACAGGCGTGGTATATGACACATGTTGGGGTAAACACCTTGGATGGGGAGGGATGTTTGGAAACTTGAAGCCCTTGAGCCCCCAAATGGAAACAGTGGGACTGAGATCCCCACCCATGGGTATCACCACTGCACCTTTACGGCCCAGAAGGTAGCTGTGCTGGGGGCTAAGCAGGAGGGGCAGGCTGACACTCTAATTGCACCACGTGGCCCTTAAGCTGGCATAGCAGATCTCCAAACCCTTTCCTGAGCTTGCTATGTACCAATCCCCAGACCTGGCTTCCCATGATGGTATCCTGTCCATGCCCACTCCCAGGGGGTGAGCCCCATCCCCTGAGGCAGTTCCACCCAAAGGTGGTGCAAGACCAGGCAGACAAGGAGGTCCCAGGGTGGGTCCCGGATGTGCTGGGGCCCGGTGCTATGGGCAGTTGAGGTGGGAGAAGTGGGTCCGCCTGAACCGGCCTTCCCAAACATGCTATGATGTTGCAGTTTTAGAACATATGTGGGTTAGTAATAGTCCACACAATCTAGGATTAATTATAACAGCATGCATGGATATTCCCATTAACCCAAAACAACAGATTTGGAACAGTTGCATAGCAAACAGAACACATGCATATATGGAACCACAGTGGCTATTACAATGGCATGCAGGTTACATTGATAGCAACAGGCCACCAATGATAGTATTTCAACATGGAACATTAATAGAAACACATTGCAATATTTGTTGAACAACAGGACATATGTTCCAATAGTAGGTTTGATGTAAAACATACCCATTGATTTGTGTGTTTAGATTATTGCTACAGTTATGGTGGGGGGTGAGAAAGGTGTCAGTTAACAACTTGTATATCCTTGCAGTACTCACAACTTTAATGATCATTGCTCTAATCATTACTCTACAGGTAATTACAATACCCTATGGCCTTGGTTTGGCCAGGGGTATGTTTATACATAGTGTATAATTCAACTGTCTTATAGCTACTTTCTACTTCTCTTACCTGGAAGACCTGTGGGGGAATGTTTGTTAACACTACCTGACTGTTTCTACACATATTCCCAAAATCCTAGTTAAAATTATGCATACAGCTTACTACCAATTCCGGGATTTGAACCATGGCTGTGTTTGCTAAAAACACAACAATTTGTGTTTCATCAGAGTGAGCTATTAAGAAACTGCTGTTTTCTCCTTCAGTGTTTTTTGTCTAAGTCTCTCTTGGTTGTACAATCTGACCTTGTAATTACAACATTCTTGTATAGCCATTCCTAGACATATTTTTTATGTAGCACAGTGTGGGCAACAGTGGTTAACACAACATTACTATTCAGATATCAAATATTGGTAAATGCAACATGTCAGGCCATACAATACCAGAGTAAACACAACCAGTCCAGGATTTAGAACTTTATTGCCAGGCAGATTCATTTTTATTTAAATATGACCTATATGGACTATTACTGTCATATTGTCTGGTTTATTCAGTACAAACCATACACATTTTTTATATTTATTTGATATGACTACTACAAGCAGGATTGTTACTCACCAGCCTTGCGACACAGCCTTTGCAACCTACTAGCATGGGCTTCCTGGTTCAAAACCCACTCAGCTGGAGCTGTAATGAAAATAGAGAAACATTTATGCATACCTATCCATCACACACACAGGTGGACTTTGGTAAACAGTTATTGCTATGAATACTTACACACTGCTGGGACATCACCCTTATGTCTTGCTTCTTGGACCCACTGTTCCAAGAGCTCCTTTTTCCTCCATTTCATGTCGGTATACTAATGCCACTTCCCACCCACCAGTATGAGGGATACCAGTGGCACTGGTGAGATCACAGGTGAGACTTTCCCAGGCTTCCGCTTCATATTGGGAGCCCTGGTATTGGTCCTGCAGCAGTCTCACATCATGTTTTTTTTACCAGGAGTCCTACTATGACCTTGGAATTCTGTGTGCCCCAGAGCTGTGCCCAAAAGCGCATGCTCTTTTCAACACCTGCCATACTGCCTACAGTGGAGAGTTACAACCAGTTATGAGCTGCATTCCAACCTGTGGGGGTTAATTATGGCTGATTTCCCACCCTTTGCCATGATTGGATGGTTTTGAAAATGCTGAGCTAAGCTAAGCTACCGGCAAACCTGCTAAGGTTGGCAGTGCTACTCATTGCTTAGTATTCATATGTACACAATGCTTACACCCGGTCAGTATAGCTGTGCAATGCTTAGCATTGCTTATGTTTTATTTTATTGGACTATTACCTGTATGGGATTGATTCATCATTTATTACATAATATAGATTTATTTACCTTCCCTGAAATCCCCAATTGTGCTGTAATTACATTTATTCTTGTGTGACTATACTGTATGGGGCACTTGTGTTTATATGGGGGTTTCACTACTTTATTACACTGACACCTCACATCTGGGCCTAATACAATACTCTGGTTAAGAAAAATAAGTTTCTTCCTACATAAATATACAAATAAATTAAAATTGTAATGTTTACACATACAAAATGGAAATGGCTTTCTTGAGGTTTGAACCATGCTTTATTACATGCAAGGCATATGCTCACCACTATGCTATTGCACTTATGCTTATGCTGGATGTCTATTGCTTTTTAACTTATCCTGCTGTTTCAGCTGGGCTAAGCGTAGCTAAGCAACGGGCACACCTACGCAGCTATGGTTAATCTTTATTGCATATGTGAAAAAAAAAATGATTTGTCGTGTTTTTTACTTTGTCCCCTTCAGAATATCCATGCTAATGCTGAACCTGTTATTCTATCAACTTTCTGGCTTTGTAGGTTTTGTCCAGATTCCTTACTCTAACGGGTTGGGAGGTGTATGCTATGTGCATCATACCTTGGCGAAAATTCATGCTTATGCTAAACCTGTTATTCTATCAACTTTCTGGCTTTGTAGGGATGATTGTCCATTATGGATTTGTCCAGATTTCTTACTCAGATGGGTTGGGACGTGTGCGCTATCTGCTTCGTACCCTGCCGTATATTCAAAACAACTTTGAATTTGATCTGAAGGCATGTTTTAATGTATAACAAGCTTTTTTATTAGACTTATATGTATATGTAATTAATTAATTACTTTTTTATTTACTTGACTATTTATACTGATTAGTTTCTAACATCATGTGTTTTCTGATGAAGTTGTGACGAAAGCGGAAATTAAATTTGTTTTTTACGCTATTGCCGGTTCCTGTGTTAAGTTTCTCCAGCAGCTTGCAGCCTTATTCTGTTTCATTTGTTTTTTACTGGGTGTTCCTTGGAAGTTTTTGCTGTTCACACATCCATCCATGGCTGAAGTTGCGGACGATACCTTATTAAACATGTCGGTTCATTCTACCCCGACATCTGGTTCCGAACATGGTGCGGACAAAATTAACAGTTTACTTGTATCTACTCTAATGGATATCCAAAGTTCCCTAAAATTTCTGGTGGCGAAGGCCAATAATTCCCGGGAGATTATGGATACATCCAGCCCAGTCGGGGCTTGTGAAGAACTACCAACTGTAATCAACTTGGAGGGTTCGTCCTTTACGGACAAAAGAACTAGTCAACAACAACGGAGGCCGGTCGATTACACTGGCAAGGACAATTATGCGAGCTGTACAGGTCTTCTAAATCGCCGTGACAACCCGTTTGGATTTTATAAACGATTTCCATCCGCAAACGATGACCATCACATTAGCGGACAACGCGACCTATTATTGAAACTGCTTAAAAGGTACAAATCTCTTGACCTTGAAAATTGCTACTTCACTAAATGTATTGACCTAGGCATAGTGCCCAAAGGTCTGCGCTTTTTTAAATGTCCAAATGGTATCAACATAGGACATCCTATGTTTGATACTTTAATTAGTTTCTTTAATGAAGCAGGACTGAAGTTTTTACAACTATTAATTAACAACAATGTGGAAAAAATGTCTTTGATTTTGAACGATATTAAAGATCTAGAGCTTGACCTTAAGGAATGCTTAATTAGTGAAGATTTAAATGCTTTATATGTCTTTTTTGATAAAGAGTTATTAGAGCATACTAAAACTGTTACCAACAGGAAGCAATTAAAAATGGAAAGAGACATTGAATCATATCGCAACAAAACAGCATATGCTCACTATGCCCCTAACCAACCAAACAGGGAGTTCAACCGACAAGGACATTTTTCCAATAAGCGCAATTATGCAGAAGTAACAACGGGCAGCACAACTCACCGTTTCAATGGCCCTTATAAAACTACTAACATCATTACTGAATCCAGTAAAGGTACTAATAGGTACAACAGCGAATTTCCCAAGTTGGTTTCCACTACCCCGTCTGTTATTGACATCTTGCAAGACAAAATTATGGACAAGCAGACTGTTCCTGAAGAAATTACGGCTCTGAGAGCCGATAAAGTTAAAGATTGTGCCACTACAAGTAGAACCAACCAAACAAAGGATCCATCTGACCATCTTGATCCTGGTTCTAGTAACAGAAGTAATAACAATAATCATAAAAAAGGTTATGCCATAGAAAATGCAAAAAGCACCATCCTTACTAGAAGCCGTACTTTTTTGGGCTCGAATTCGTCGGGGGACGAAGCTTAAATTTCAAAATAGACAGTTTTGGTATAATCAATTTAACTGATCATGTATTTAATGAGTATGAACTTGCAGTTTTAAGTTATGGTTTTAATTTTATTCCGAATAAAAGGGCTGATTACAGTAAAACAATTATAGATCTAAAAAAATACACTAGAAAACTTAATCTTTCATTTTTGTTACATGATACTCCTGAACTCAATCATAGCATTAGTAAACCATCTAGCTATGTTCCAAATTTACATTATACCATTAAAACCTTCGAGGATTTATGTATTAAAGATCTAGACAACATGTTCAAATTTAATCACAATTTTTATGATAACTTATCAAAATCAGAAAGGAGGGCTTTAGGTTCTTTGAAAGCCTTAAATGAGAAATACAGGTACATGAAAAGTGGCAAGGGCTCAAATATGGTTATAATGGAGCAAGAGCAATATAATTCTAGAATGTTGGATATGCTCAGTAATCCTAATGAATATGAATGCATTCCTTTGTTTAAAATCTTAAAAAGTTTTGGAATAGTACATTCACATCTTTATGATGCCTTGATGTCCAGTGAAATTGATTTTTCTTTATATAATTTTTGCACAGTGGACAAACCCAAGATAGGTGTTATATTTGGAGTTCCTAAAACTCACAAAAACATACTTAACCCACCATTACGTCCCATTGTTTCCTCACCACACTCGGTTACAGAAGGTATTTCCCTGATTATTGATGCCATGTTAGGTCCTTTGATTTACAACAATGAGTCATATATTAAGGACTCATGGCATTTTTTAGATAGAATAAGAATCCTTTCAAATAACACACAGTTTAATGCAGAAAAGCATATTATATTCACCATGGATGTTATTTCACTGTATTCTTGTATACCACATGACCAAGGGGTAGAAGACGTTCGAAGTTATTTAGTTAAGAACAACCAATTTAATAATTCTGGTATTTCTGTTATATGTAGATTTTTGGACATTATTTTAGAAAATAATTTTTTTAAGTTTGGGAATACTTATTACAAACAGAAGTGTGGTGTTGCAATGGGATCTCCAGGAGCTCCGGCCTTTGCAAACATGGTCATGGCTTGGTGGGAGTTGGAATTCCTCACAGTGTTAAAAAATGAATTTAATATTTTGTTTTTTGGTAGATTCATAGATGATTTGATTTTCATTATTGAAGGCAATATAGATATTGTTAATTCATTTGTTAATAAAGTTAATTCTTTTTCTAGTTATATTAAATTTACATTAGGGGATGCCGGGTTAGCAGTCAACTTTTTAGACACACACATATGGTGGGATCAAGAAGAAAAATCTTTTCATAGTAAAATTCACAGAAAACAGACCTTTACCAACGGTTATTTACATTTTAATAGTGGTCATCCTACATATATGAAGAAAAACATTCCTAGAGGACAATTCATTCGAGCCTGTAGAATGACATCTAAGGATGAGATGTTAATTTCCGAATTTCATTCCATAGATTCCTTATTTTCACAAAGGGGGGTATGATCAATCATTTCTATTCAATATAGGGGAAGATATATATCATAAAAGGTCAATTTGCTTCCCTGCAATAATACATGACCATCAAGGCATTTATAAAAACAATAATTCCAATAAGAGTCATAATGACGTAGTATGCTCTTTTGACATAAGTAGTGATTGTTGTCATATTAAAAGCATTTTACAGAATAATTGGAAAGTTATACAAGGTAACAGGAACATTTTGCGTACTGTAGGGCCTGAACCAAGTTTTGTTTTTCGCAAATGGAACACTCTTAAAAACATTTTAGAATGTAATCACAAGAATCCCTCCACACATTTTATAAACAAAAAAGGCATGTATCGATGCCAACATTGCCAAGTTTGTAGGTACATTTCTGAGGGTCCCTTTATTAATATTGTTAGTTCAAATAGGGTTTTAGAGGTTAGTGATTACATTGATTGTAACACTGAAGGAGTGGTTTATGTGAGTTTATGTTCCTCATGTTCAGCTTTCTATGTGGGAATGACCACCAGGTCTTTAGCCACTCGGATTAAGGAACATTTATATGCCATTAAAGTAAAAGATTTTAACAATGCGTTATATAAACATTCTATTTCATGCCCTAATTATAAAAAATTTTTATTTTCAGTTTTGGAAAAATGCAAATTAGATGGTAGGGCTGGAGATTATAAGAATTATATAGAACAGCGGGAATGTTTATGGCAAATTAAATTGAAATCTGATGTTTTACCAGGTTTAAATGAGAGTATCAATTTTAAGTGTTTTTTAAAACATCGTAGGTTACATGTAAATAAAAACAAAAACAACTTTGAATTTGATCTGAAGGCATGTTTTAATGTATAACAAGCTTTTTTATTAGACTTATATGTATATGTAATTAATTAATTACTTTTTTATTTACTTGACTATTTATACTGATTAGTTTCTAACATCATGTGTTTTCTGATGAAGTTGTGACGAAAGCGGAAATTAAATTTGTTTTTTACGCTATTGCCGGTTCCTGTGTTAAGTTTCTCCAGCAGCTTGCAGCCTTATTCTGTTTCATTTGTTTTTTACTGGGTGTTCCTTGGAAGTTTTTGCTGTTATTCTATCAACTTTCTGGCTTTGTAGGGATGATTGTCCATTATGGATTTGTCCAGATTTCTTACTCAGATGGGTTGGGACGTGTGCGCTATCTGCTTCGTACCCTGCCGTATATTCATGCTTATGTTAAACCTGTTATTCTGTCCACTTTCTGGCTTTGTAGGGACGATTGTCCCTTATGGCTTTGTCCAGATTTCTTACCCTGATGGGTTGGGGGTGTTACAAAGGTTCTCTCTTGATTTAAATTGCCGTACGGCAATTCTGGTGTGCAGGAGGCATGTGTATTGTGAGATCACTGTTCTCAGACACACCCCTACACTCATACACAGAACAGTGTCTGTTTTACAGCATGGCAGCACGCCTTCATGAATATGCATGGCGCACTGCTGTGCTGCACAGGAACAGTCCCTTCCATGCAAGAATAAGCAATTCTTGCACGGAACTTTATTGAATCCCAGGGTGAGTCTTTTCTTAGAAAGCAAAATCTTCTAGAGGTTACCCTTTAGTAGTCTTCTAGGTATGGCCTCAGATAAAACACCTAATTCTTCATTCCCCTTTCCCAGCAGGGTTGCTAGTGAGGATTTCAAAACAATTTTTTGAGGTTGAATTGTATTTGCAGCATTTAAATGGAATGCATCATTGACATCAACCACCATCACATCAACCACCATAAAAATTAACATCATTACATTGTGGTGCCTTATTTATACATTGTATAAGAAAACGTTGTCATTTTGTATAACTGTAAAGAGAAAAAAGCAAAATAGTCATGCTTTCCCATCATCCACAATGACAGACTCCGTATTATGATGTCAAGAACTGATCACCAGCACAGTGTATAATATTTAAGCAGCACAGCTTTATACATTCCTGTAGAAAAATAGTCTTGGATGATGACTAACCTTCATTGGATGTTCAACGTTCCAGAAGTGGTATAAATGTACAGGTACAGCCAGGTGAAAAAGCAGTGTGTCTAACCTGGTGCAAAATCTGAAAGATGAGTCCAAAATATTATTTGGGAGCTGATATTTCCTTTCTCCTTTGCTAAATGAGGCTTTTAAAAAATGTGCAATTAGAAAAAGGAAAAAAAAAGAACATAACCAAGTAACTGCAGCAACAGCAGCAGTTTAAAAACCCTGCCTTTTCTATTCCCCTCACTAAGACTCTCAGAAATCTATGGCTAGCCAATGGGAATAAATAAATGGAATTAAAAATGAATAACTTCATCGCCAGTTACAAGGGTGTTATGAGTGTGCATGCATGTATGTATGTATGTGTATGTGTGTGTGTGTTTAGTACACTGTGTGTGCATGTGCATGCGTGCGTGTGTGTATAAGGGCCGTAAGTGAATACTTCTGTGTATGCGTGTGTATTCAGGGGTTCTAATGCTTTGTACTGAAAGTGCCTAACAGCGATGACCTGCATGCCTCTCGACTGTCCAGATTTTCACAGAATGTCCAGATTTTTACCTCATATTTTTGATCTGCTCCTCATAAAATTAGTGATTTTTGACAAATCACTGGGATGATCTGAGGACTGAAGTTGCTAAATAATGAAATATACTTGTGTTTCAGACTTCATATCCTTCAGAAAAATGCATGCTAAGACAAACCCTGTTATTCTACCAACTGTCTAAGTTTATAAGCACAATATTTAAAATCTGTCCCAATTTTTCCTTCAGGATTTATCCAGATTTTTTTGTGCTAAGAGGTTGAGAGGTATGATGACCTGGAATAGATTACTGGTCTTATTATATGTGTACTTCTTTATTTAACACTTCTGAAGCATGTACAATCAATAAAGAGAAGTACACTGTTTTGTGTGTGTGTGTGTGTGTGTGTGTGTGTGTGTGTGTGTGTGTGTGTGTTTGTATATATGTGAGGCTGTGTCTCTCTTCCTCTACATCTGTGTGTTTTTCTGCATGTGTGTGTGCATATCTATGGATGTACTTCAAAATATCAAACCACAAGAAGATAGAACAGTAAAACATTGATCCCAAATTATTGAAAGTCACAAAATAAAAAAAAAAAATAAACCGTATATTGTGCTTCCATATCCACTAGTGTGTGTGTGTGTGTGTGTGTGTGTGTGTGTGTGTGTGTGTGTGTGTGTGTGTGTGTGTGTGTGTGAGTAGATATTATTAAATATTTACATAATTTATATTTTGGATGTAAAGTACTTCCTCTAAAATAATTTCATATCCTATATCAGCTATGGAAGATTACACAGAGGAACTATTTTACAACAAAAATGATTAAAAAGTATATACTACTAATAAAGAAAATACAAAACAATTAACTAAGCACAGTAATGCCCTCATTACCGGGGAATATTGCTTGTGGTTTTGGGGCTCAAAACATCCCTCTGTTGTCCATTAGTTCCCCATAAAGCACTTCCTGTCAGGTATTATTGCTAAAACAGAGCAGATATGTGCTTACAGTACAATTCATAACAAAACTGTGACTTTAACATTGCTTAACTTGTTATGCAGTTAGAGCTTAGGGTGTCTTGTCCTTTACTTTGGTGACATTATCATGTATCTCATATCTGCAGCACAGTAGGTTTTAAATAAAACTGGTCGAAAGTTAGTTCACATCCTGAGTAGAAAACAAATCACACGTTTTGTCCAAAACATGGCAGCTGAATGTAAATAGTTTTCTACTGTGCCAGAGTAAGCAGAGTTTAGTTTTGGTAACTGATCTGAAGTAGGCTTGTGAATTAACATCTGATGTGCCTTAAGAGACTACTCATTGGGCAGTCTGGGAAGAAGTTTTGAAGTTGCTAGGACAAAGTGTGGGAAAAACTGAAAGTGAAAGCCAGTGCAGGCAGAGATTTGGGAACTTGTTATGTAATGTAGCTGAGTTTTATGAAGTTGTTAAGAAGATGTCTAACAATTAAGAAAAAATATCCTTCTGAGATGCTAATTGCTGTAAGCACTTCATCTTTTGCAGACTGTATACATACACACAAGTACATACATACATACACACAAAAGAAAGAAAAAAAAAACAGGAAGTAAAACACTGAGGTACATTTTTGTGTTGACATTATATTCTGAAAGCGTAATGTATGCTAGAGACTGTGTGTAATGTCATTGATTCATGAAGTAGTGCCCTATGAGATATTATCGAAGGTATCACATCATAATGAATAAATCCTAAGGGATCACTTGGAGAACGTGCGAAATTATGATTCTTTTTTTTTTTGTAATGCTATAATTTGTTTCTAATGGACCATGTGGCTGTGTTATTCTTAGCTGAAGAATCATATTCCTGTCCCTTTGGAGGAGAAATGTGCTGGGAAGCTGCACTCACCCAAAAAACTGCTTTTATTATTATCAGATGAGAAACTTCTCTATGATCAGAAGCATAGAATGACTGCCATGTAGATAAATTAGGCAGCCAATATCTTAGAGCTCTCTCTGACAGTTCGTATGAGCTTATTAGATGGGAGTTATCAATCTCTGGTCAGAGAAAAAACTATGAGTAACAGGACCCCAAAAAAAGGGGGGTCTTTAATGTGGAACACCTTTAGTTCTGCATTAAACATAAGTAGCCCCATGTTTGGCGATTTTTGATTGGCCCGTATGCCAGTATATGAGCCAATCAAAAAAAAAATGCAAAATGGAGCTACTTCTGTTCAATGCGGAACATCAAGCAGTTCCGCATTCAACAGTAGTAGCTCCATTTTGAGATTTTTTGATTGGCTCGTATACTGGCATATGGGCCAATAAAAAAAAAAAAAGCAAACCGGAGGTTGTTTTGCTGGGATTTTATCTGGTAATGCAGGACTTGGGATTGGGCTGCTGATCCCGAGACAGTCCTGCTCAAATAGGGATATCTGGCAACCCTGTCTGTAATTGACCTTTACCGTTTTGATGGAAAAACTCCCTTATTAGCCTCAACAAAAAGTTGAGATCCCTCATCAAATCCTCTAAAGCCAGCTATGAAGGCAGAATTGCATCAGACACTAAAAACAATCACAAAGCCTTCTATAGCTATATCAAGAACCTCCACAGCAATACCCAGATTTGCTCTGAGATACTGCACAATGGTACCTCCTATACTCAGCCAACAGATATTGCCAACATACTGGCCAACAGATTCAGTACCAACTTTACCCATCTCTCCCCCATAAAGGACTAATCACAATATTGGAAGAATGCCAGGCACACAGCATTACTGCAGCACAGATTAAAGCTGCATTGTCCAAGGCCAAGAATACACCTTCCATGGGACCCAGTAATATCCCTGCCAGTGTTCTACATGAACTACAAAGCGAACTGGCACCACATCTGTGTGCCCTGTTCAGTCACAGCCTCACCTCAGGCTTTGTCCCTGCTGAATGGCGCATTGCTACAGTCATCCCTCTCCATAAAGGGGGAGTGACTACAGACATTGGGAATTATCACCCCATTAGCCTGAAGAGTCTGATATGTAAAGCTATGGAGCGCATCATCGTGGACCTGATTAACAAAGATATAGGAAATCTCCAAACTCTAGACCCCAAGCAATTTGGCTTTGTGAAAGAGAGATCATGCCTACTCAACCTGGTTGACTTCTTTGAGTCAGTCACCAGGGCTGTGGATGAAGGTAAGGCAGTGTATACAGCCTACCTCTATCTGGCCAAGGCCTTTGATACTGTTCCTCACTCAGGAATTATTGATAAACTCACCAAACTAGGCATCAACCCCTATATCACTAGGTGGGTTGTAAACTGGCTCACAGATAGAACACACAGTGTGAAAGTAGCAGACTCCAAGTCAGACTGCCGATCAGTCAAGAGTGGAGTCCCACAGGGATCGGTCTTGGGTCCTCTCCTGTTCGGCATCTACTTCTCAGAAGTCCAGGCCAACAAAAAGTGACTCTGGCTGACCAAGTTTGCAAATGACTGCAAGTTGAGAGCCATTATTAACTCATCAAGTGATGCAGACATCCTACAGAAAGGCCTCACTGAGACCAATGACTGATGTTGAAACCATGGCCTTAAGCTTAACGCCATAAAATGCTTCGTCATCCCCTTTGGTAAAAACTTAGTTCCCACTAATTACCACATCAATGGGAGCCCACTGAACACTGAAGGCATTATAAGAGATCGGGGGGATGCAGGTTGACAGCAACCTTTCCTTCGACCGTCACATTGCTACTTTGGTCAGAAAGTCCTTCTATGTGGCACATTTCATTACCAAGGGTTTTGCATCCAGGAAAAAAGTGGTCATAAACTCTATCTGTTCTTCCCTCATTAGACCAATCATCGAGTATAATGCCCCATTTAGCAGTTACCTCACTAGACACCTACAACAGCTGGACAGGCCACAGAAGAGTATCCTAGGCATTAAACACGTCCTACATGGACAGACTCAGAAGACTCCAGCTATTCTCTGTTTCATATCACGTACTTAGAGACTATCTCTGCTTGACTTACAAAGCCATGTCTGACCCAGCTCTGTTAGAAATGCTACATCTAAAGAAATCCCAATCCCTCTGCACTACATGCTCCAGAGACCTCAACCTAATTTATTTATTTTATTTGTTTACCGGGAAATTCTGACTGGACACAGGTCCTTTTTCAGCCGATGCCCAGGGGAGAAAAGCTCCACATCATGTACATGATAAATAGAGATACAAAGTTGCAGCAATAGTAAACAACATTACAGGTTGTTGGCTTTAATACAATAACAACATATTGATTATCAGCAGTATATACAGTAAATGTTGCAAGTTAAGATAGTTTATTGTCATTTATAATATTAGTAACAAAGTTGTTAGACAAGATGTTAAAGTATGTAAAGACAACTAGCTATTTCTGACTGTGGTTAGTAGTGGCGGTAGTATAGTTGGGTTAAGAGTCTAGGTGGGGGTGTTAGTCTGGATTAGAACAAGGACAAAGCCTGTGCAAATTTAAGTGGAATTTGAGCGCAGTCTTGAAAAGGCTGCTGGAAGGTAGAGTAGTTATAGAGGGTGGAAGATTGTTCCAAAGTTCAGATATGGTACATGAAAATATGGCTTCTCCTGCTGAGTTTTTGGGTTTGATAACTGTGAGTTTATTTTTATTGCTTGATCTTAGGGGCCTAGTGGGGTGATAGGGTTGGAGAAGGGTTTGAAGGGAAGGGATGTTAAGGGAGTGGTTAATAAGTTTATGAGCGAGGTAGAGTTGATTAAAGTGAAGGAGCTGTGGGAGTTATAGCCAGCTTAGTTCATTAAGGGAGATACAATGATGGCTGCGGTAGGAGGTTCCAGTGGGAAATTTATCACTTTTGTTGTAACAAGCATCCAGCTTGTGTAGGTCTGTCTGTCTAAGGTTGGTAAGTATGGGGGATGCATACAGTAGGGTGGAGATTAGCTGGGAATTGGCTATGGAGATTCTAGCCGCCTTGGTTAGGAATTGTTGGCTTCGATATAATGCACCAAGTTTCTTGTGAATTTTTTTTATTGTGAGAGATATGTGGGTGTCAAATCTAAGTTTGTTGTCTATTTCCACACCAAGTAATTTTGTGTGTTCTAGGGTTACCACCTGTCCCACTTTGCGAGGGACAGTCCCTCTTTGGGCAGTTGTGTCCTGACAAAAAATAATAAAAATGGCAAATGTCCTGAGATTGTAGGACATAAGTATGTCCTGTATTTTATGTAATAGTTGCATAAAATAGTTATTTCTGCATCTAAAATACCTAAATGTTACAAGAAACAGAATAAGCAACTAAACTGCTACAAGAATAAGCTTCTATTTAGGCAGACAAGTTAAGTTCTATCCTTTGTACTGACCATGGGTATGTGTCGGCCTGTAAAATCTGATGTGTGTCCTGAAAATGTCCCACTTTGGCCATTTGAAAAGGTGGCAACCCTAGTGTGTTCTGATGGAGAGATGATGGTATTGTCTTTGGCAAGAATGTTGAAGTGGGGGGGGGGGTTTGGGTGGCTTTGGAAGGTTGGAACAGGAGAAGTTTTGTCTTACTTGAGTTGAATAGGAGCTGAGCATTGGATAGCCAGCTTTCTACAGAAGAGTATGATTCCTGTGCGATTTGTTGTAGTTCTGGTAAAGTGGGGGCAGAGCAGATAAGAGTAGAGTCATCTGCATACTGTAGAAGAGATGCTTGTGTGGTGGCAGTATGTAGGTTGTTAGTGAAAAGTGAGAATAGCAGAGGGCAAGTATAGACCCTTGGGGAGCTCCAAGAGTAACTGGGAGGTGAGCTGATATGTTATCATCCCAGATTACTGATTGCTGGCATTCGTATAGATAGCTGTGGAACCAGTTGCAGGCTGATTGTGAGAAGGAGAGGTTGGGGAGAGTAGAGAGTAGTAGTATGAGATACCATGTCAAAGGCCTTTGAGAGATCTAGAAATACAGCAGTAGAGAAGAGGCCATTGTTTTTGTGATGAAGTATAGTGCTGGTGAAGGAGACCAGAGTGGAGGTAGTGCTGTGATATGGCCTGAAACCATGTTGGGTTTTGGAGAGGAGATTATTAGCTAGGAGGTGTTTGGAGACCTGGGTGTTGATACATTTTTCAAGTCTATTGGAGAGAGGGGAGAGGATAGCAAGGGGGCAGTAATTGGAGAGGTCAGTGGAGGGGGTGCCTTTGTGGAGGGGAATGATGTGGGATATTTTCCATATCAAGGGAACATAGCCTTCTGTTATGGAATGCTTGATTAGAATTGAAATTGGGTAGGCTAGTGTATCAGCTGCAATGTTCAAGTATTCAGATGCGAGTTTGGTGGGTTTAAGTTTTGACAATAGTCTTTTTATGTTAGAGGTAGGTACTGAGGTGAAGAAGAAAAGAGGAGTGGGAGGTTAGGGTTAGGAGTTGGGAGTCTGTTTTAGGGAAGTGTTGTTTGTTTAGAGATGTTATAGTTTCAGTGAAGTGTTTGTTGAAAGATTCAGCAATACTGCTGGAGGAGGGGGGAATGGATGCCTGGGGGGTATCAACATTCCCTGGGTGGAGGATAGTGTTAATAGTGGACCAGAATTTCTTAGGGTTGTGGTTGGTAGAGTTTAGGGTGGATTTATAGTAGAGGAATTTGTCTAATTTGATATGCTTTTTGGCTTTATTGCGCAGTTCAAGGAATGATTGTCTGAGTTATTTTTTGTTAGTCGCCAGTGCTCCCAGGCCTTATCTCTGGATTTATTAGGGTTCTGGTGATCTTTTGTAACCATGGGGCACACCTGGATTTGACTTTGGCATTTCTTACAGGAGCATGGGTGTTTAGGATGGAGAGGAAGGTACTGTTGAAGAAGTGGACTGCCTGATCTAGGTTGAGGTATTTTAGTGGTGACCAGTTAATTTTTTGCAGTGAGGAGATGAAGGAGTTGGGGTTGAAGTTGGACTTGTTCCGTATTTGCCTGTGGATAATGGGTTTCAGACTGTTTTGTGTGGCGCCGAATTAGGAAAGTGGGGGAGTGGTCACTAAGACTGTCAGGTAAGCAGCCTGCTAGGTAAGAGTGAGGGGCTTTGTTGACTAGGATCCAGTCAAGTAAGGTATGATTGTTAGGGTTTTTGTTGATTCGTGTAGGGGATTGAATGAGTTGAGTGAACCCATGGAGATTAAGGTGAATGGTTGGGAGACTGCTATTACAGGATAGCCAGTTGATGTTAAAGTCACCGAGTATGATGGTTTCCTGGAGTAGAGATAGAGTAGCCCAGTTCAGGAGATTTTCTAGGGGTGTAATATTTTGCCCTGGTGGGAAATAGCATCCTATGATAGGGATTGTTTTGTTTGGGTTTAGTTTGAGATTGGCATAAAGGATTTCTTAATTGTTGTGGTGAGGGGCAGATGAGTTCAGGAGTTAAATATTGAGGTGGTGTTTAAATATCAATGCTACACCACCTCCTTTTTTGGACAATCTGACTATGTGAAGGATATTGTATTCAGGTGGAAGTATTTCCTCACTTTTGATGTGAAGTTTGGGCCAGGTTTCAGTTAGGAAGAGAATATCTGAGGAATATATGCTTATGCTGGCATGTAGTTCTTGGATTTTATTGCATATGCTTCTGATGTTTAGGGACATTATAAGTAAGTCTGTTGTTTCTTGTTGGCTACGAGTTGAGCTGTGGGGGGTTGCTTGGACTAGGGTTTGTGGTTGGGATGGATTTGGGTGGACCAGGATTTGGATGGATGTCTCCAACGAGGGCTAGTTTATTAGCTGGTGCTCAGGATATGTTTTATATACATAGTTAATTGCTTATGGTATCTTAGGGATATTTTATTTTTGAGTGTGTTAGGTGTTTGATAATGAAGTGTGTGTATTGGGAGGATGGTTTTGGTGGCAGGGGTTGTGTAGTTATAGTGTAAATGTTTGTGGGAGGGTGTTGAGAGAGTACAGTGGAAGTTGTTGGGGTATGTGACTGTGGAGCCTTGGTAGGATGTAATGTGAGCTAGAACTACGCAGGTTAGGATTGTTATTATATTAGGTAGTAGCATGATTGTGTTGGATGTAGGTGGGGGGGGCGAGTAGTGGTGTAGCCTAATTGCTGGCAATTAGGAGTGGGGTTAAAGCTATGAATAAATGCAGAGGTAATGGGGCAGGAGGGAATAGGGGGCAGCGAGGGGAGCGGAGTGAGCGTAGTGAACGGAGCAGGCCAGAACCCCCCCCCCCAGGCTAAAGATTGCAGGGTAAGTGTCTAAATTGCCAAATTGTTAGGAGTTATTACAATCTAGTAGGGAAAACAATCTATAGACCTGATTTCAGTTGTGTCCTTTCTGGATCGATACCTAGTTTGAAGCAGACAAAAAGTGGCAGTTTAAGTACCTTCTTAGCTCTAGGTTACAAGTGGGCAATTCCAGTGTATCTACTGGATTACCTTTTTTCACCTAGAGCTTTATCTTGGTTTACTGATGACTAAAATGAAAAAGTTAAGTGGGGAATGTATTTACAGCAGATGGAGGTGGGGGTGCAGCTGCCTTCCCTAGCCATGAGTAGAGCCAGTTATTTCTGCTTTAGACCAGGTACTTTCTACAGTAGCATGCTAAGTGGGAAACGTAGCTAGACACCTACAGTAACTTATTTTCTGTTTAAAGCTCTTGAGTCCTTGTGGCTGGTTTCTTCACTGCAGATGTGGCCAATGGCCAAGGATTCAGCAATTGGGGGATTGAGAGAGAACCCGTTCGCAGGGACAGTGGTCAAATGAGATACACCACGAGCTGAAGGGAATTAGCAGCTGCTGTGAGTCATTACCACAATCAACAGAACATCCTGGAGGGACAGGTTCCTTACCCAGAGACTGCCCATGCTCTGGAATAGACTTCCCATACATGTCAAGCAGAACACCTCTCTGACCCTTTTCAAGAGAAATCTTAATGAGTGGATGGGTAATAGGGATCAATCCAGTGGCTCAACTTGATAGTGGCACTGGGAACTAACGCTGGGTGGCACTATGCCAGGGCACTTCTATGGGCTAGGTTTGTAAAGGCTCCAGGGCCATTAGCCTAGTACACACCTATGAACTTATGATAACATTCAGTGATTCACAGTGAAGACAGATGAAGTTTTCAAGAAGTTGGGATATCTCTATCCCTTTCTTGAATTTGGAGTTTATATAAAAGCTGAGACCTACATTTCTCAATATTGATGTGCACCTATGGTTGCTTGGTCTGGCACCAGTATCCTTACAGCACAAATACACACACACACACACACACACACACGCACACACGCACACACGCACACACGCACACACACACACACACACACACACACACACACACACACACACACACACACACACACACACAAACATGGAAAGCTATGTCATTGTCATTGCTTGAATGATACTCTGTGACTTTGAAGTAGCAGTAGATAAACCAAGAAATGCTGCAAAAGTAATTTGCTGGTGTTAAGCCATCCCAGATAAACAACTAACTTAATAGATTTTGAAGGGTCTTTAGCAGAAAGCACTGGTGAAGGAAAATATTGAGGGTTCCAGTCATACCCACTTCCCCAAAAAGAAAGTTCCAAAGAAAGTTATATTTTATTCCTTTATTTTGCATTGAATATGACTTTCTTTCTATCCTTCTTTTCCTGGTACTATGCAGTGGTCATATTCACTGTTTACCGCTTTCAAACACTGCCAGACAATGAACTTTCTATACATTACTTTGTGTGATTATTGATTTTCCTATATTATTCTTGTTCAGGTCATGTCATTCACCATAACAGAAAGAACAAGATACCAGCTAAAGGCACTCTGAGGAGTCATGTCTAGTTGTTGCATTTTATTTATGAATATCAGCCTTAAAACAATGATGTCTTAATGGTGCTGTTGATAGTTTTGCTGCCTCACAGGGCCTGGGTATCTGGCTTGGTTTCTTGCTGGTTTGCCATCTCTTTGTAGTTTCCATGTCTGGCTGAGTTTTTGCTGGGATCTGGTTTCCTTCAATATTCCAGTTGATGTGTGGGTCAGTGAATTGGTGATGTTCAATTCACCATAGGTGTGTGTGTGTGTGTGAGTGTGTGTGTGTGTGTGTGTGTGTGTGTGTGTGTGTGTGTGTGTGTGTGTGTGTGTGTGTGTGTGTATGTGTGTGTGTGTGTGTGTCTGTGTGTGTCCGTATGTGCGTGAGTGTACCCTATGATAAACAGACATCTCTTCCAGGACTGATTCTTGCATTTTGTGATGTCTTTGCTTGTACAGGCTCCAGCTTTCCATGATAAAATGCTTAAAATAAATATTTATGTTACTAAAGGACACAAAACACTGTCACTCACAAGGTACACCACAACTGCCTTTAGTGCATTTGAACAACTATTACTCAGTACTGTATTTAATGTATTTCTCTGAGACAGCATTAGTGAGCTGTTACTTACAATAATTTTGGTACATGTATTCCTCTGCAGTGTCTAACTGTGTGAGTTGTACAATGAGTACTACACCCGTAGGCTGCTGTTCAGCTACGTGTCACTCACTCCATTCTTCAAGAATAATAAAAAGGAGGATGGAATTCATCCAAGAGGACCAGCAGAGACTTCAAAATGTAACCATAAGGTATTCAGTGCCAGAGTCTGAAAGGGACATGAAGAGAAGTTCGAGGAAGATGAAATGAAGAAAAGCAGTCAGGTGAGGACAAGGTATCTTCAAAATGAATTTAGTAGGTTTTTGAAGGGTCTTCATCAGGAAGCATTTATGAAGGAAAAGATGGATGGTTCCAGCTATACCCAACCTCCCAAAAGAAAAGAAAGTACCAAATAAAGTTACATTTTATACCGTTATTTTGTGTTGAATATAACCTTTCCATCCTATCCTTTCATATCTTCACTTTCATTTCTGTTGTGTAAATTATTTTCTTCCCTTCTCAGACACGTTACTGTCATTTACATTTTCTTTAAATAAACGCACTTACTGTTATTGTTTTCTAAATGTTTTTTATTCCAGAATTCTAAGCAGTGCATGATTAATAATGATGTGTCTGCCATTTCACAATCATTCAGAGATGGAAAATGATAAAGTCATATGACTTACCCAGGGCTGTCTAATACTGAAATGATGTTAAACTAGGAAGACTGCAACATTATATTCTTGTATTTACATTCATGCTGCAGTTTGGTAAAAGGTATTTATTTAAATGTATGAACACACAAGCATAAGCAGATGCCTTTACAAGCATAGTCAGGGCAGTCTCATCCATAAGAGAGCTGCAGCAAAACAAATGCACTCAGTCCACCCCATATCACACCCCATTTCCACTTATACTATGAACACAAACACCATTGTGGAACTTCTTTCCAACATCCCCTTTATAGTTCATTGCAAGAATCCCTCACTCACTGTCTAAAGTCCTATTTTCTACTAGTGGTTTACAATCCATCACCCCACCCTTCCTTCCAGTTACCACCTATTCACTGACTTTCAGTTATGCTCCTCTTCCAGTTTCAAACTAGCTGTCTGCCTCTGATAACATATCTCCTTTTCTATACTCTTTCTCCAGTGTGTAAATTCTCATTGATCTGACCCTTCCGTCTGGTTGTATAGCTACCATTCCTCTTGCCATCCTGGTTACTCTCTAATGCAACCTGTTATTGACCTCAGTGCCTTTCTTCTGCTATGATCTCCAGAAATGAAAAAAAAGTGAGAACTCAGCAGCACCCTGCATAACAGGAGGATAATCACTGCATACCCAAGGTTCTCACCTCTGCCAATTTACCTCAAAATGCTTTTGTCATTTATAAGTCATTTTACATCATATAGCATGATTTGATCTGTGGATAATTGTAACACATAAATATTGTTCTTCATCTGTTTTCCTGAAGGTTGCTTCTCACAGCATTACATTACATGAGACAGTAAGCTGGGTCTATATTATAAGCACGAAAAGACAAAACTGTGAATGCTCACATGAGCGAAAATGCTGGTAATCGAACTTGGCATTGTGGGGGGGAGGCTGTGCCCCCCCCCCACACCCCCCACTAACTATATATTCCAACTCTGAGGTTGCACTACAGTGAGGAAAGGGCAAATATCCCACTCCTCACTGTACCACAACCCCACAATCACACTTTCGATTCCTGGCATTTTCGCTCATGTGAGCGTTCGCTGTTTTATCTTTTCGTGCTTATAATATAGACCCCAGTAAGCCTAGCTAGTATGTCCTTTAAGTGCATTCATTGTTCTGTTTCCCTCCATTCTTTTCTTCATCTTTCAGTTCTACTCCAGCAGGCCCATGCCCTCTTGAATGCTTCTGTGGATTCCCTCTCCAGCACTCTATGTGGTAGTTTATTCTATGGGTCACAGGTCTCTCCATAAAGTTGTACCTTTCCAGATTCAGGAAGAAGTCATTTCCCAAAGTCTATTATTTATGCTTTTACCTCTTCCTCTGCCCTTCTTTATAGGACAACCCCTTCACATCTTTCTATGAAAATACACACCCATATCATAAACCCATATCTGCTCTTCTCTGCTGAGAAGAGATTTTAGCTCCTCTAGTGTTTTATTATATTCTTTCCCCTCTATCTCAGACACCCATCTATCTACTGTCTGCTAGATGACTCCCCTAGTAATCTTCTATCCCTGTCCTAATGTGGACAGGAAAACTGCATACAGTATTCTTGATCTGGTCTGATAAGCGCTTAGTATAGCAGGAGCATTGCCACTTTTCTTCTAGAGTCTATCGCCATGTATATAAACTCAAGCATTCAGTTGACCGTTGCCACTGCCTTGCCCTGCTGACCATGGGTATCCAGTCCCAGTGTGAACAATGTCCCAATATCTTTTTCTATCTCTGTTGCCATCAGTTCTACTCCCCCATCTGATACTTCACACCAAGGTTGCTGTGACTGATATGCAGTGTTTTGTATTTATCTGCAATGGACCTCAACTGCTACAGTTTGGCCCACTTGGTCAGCCTTTCCAAATCTTTCCTTAGAGTCTCCCCCATCCTCCACTTCTGCCCCTAACTTTGTATCATTAGGAAAAAAATCCCAATCTTGTTTTCTGAGATATGCCTGAAATAAATTCATTGACGTTTACTGAACTGATCTTTGCAGAAATTTGCTTGTTGCTTTCCTTGTTCCTGGATTTACCTCTAAGCACTGTATCCCATCACTGAACCACGCAGCAGTTCAATTCCTTATCCTTCATCCTACTCCAACACTTTCTTAGCTGTTTCTTTGGTGAGTGAGTCAAAGGCATTGATGAGATCCGGCAGACTATGTGGAGTGAGTCAAAGGCCTTGATGAGGTCCAGCAGGCCATGTGGAGTGAGTCAAAGGCCTTGATGAGGTCCAGCAGACCATGTGGAGTGAGTCAAAGGCCTTGATGAGGTCCAGCAGACCATGTCGAGTGAGTCAAAGGCCTTGATGAGGTCCAGCAGACCATGTCGAGTGAGTCAAAGGCCTTGATGAGGTCCAGCAGACCATGTCTGCCATCACTACCTTGTCAAGTTCTCCTGTAATTTGGCCATAAAATGGATTATTTTTGCCTTGCAGTGTCAGTGGTGCAATAGGCAATAGGTAACATGCAATGCACTTGCCTTTGGTACAGAAGGCTGTGGGTTCTTCTATTTCTACACCAGATAGATGGATTACTGACACTGCAGTGCAGCATAAAGGGTATGCCACTGAGTGTGTTGTCTTTTAGATTAGATACTAAGCTGAGATCCCATCTGCTTAAGTTGGTGATAGCTCAGATGGATGTAAAAGATCCCACAGAACCTATAAAAAAGAGTAGAGGAAGTTCACTGATGCCCTGGCCAAATTTCCCCTAGTAGTATAAATACCTTCTTGGGTGTCTCCTGAAAAGAGGCAAATAGCCTAGTGAGACTAACGTGGTGACTTTAGCCAAAGATCTGGAGTGGAGTGCATTTGATCTGAAATCCAAAGCATCCACTGCAAACAACTGAAAAATGCATACACTGTATTGCACTTTGATAACTGTATTTATTTGAATTGCTGCCTCATTTTTGCTGTGGTGTCTGCATTTCATTCTGCACTTTGTAATTCAGTACCATTGCCTTATATAGCATAGGCTATATTAAGACTTGCTGAATCCAGATTGTTTGGTATCACTTGACCCTAAACTAGCCACCTTACATTAAGAGGACCTCCCTGCATACACCCTTGTGGCAGAAGTGTGTAGCTCAGGTCCCATCTGAGTTGGGGATTGCTGGAGAAAGGCTCAGTGTGGAGCTTTCCCATTGGCAGCTTGATTTAAAACTGTTGAATTTTGCCTGTATTTAAGCCTAGCATTTGTGCATCACTGCACACTTTGCAGCGTGGGTTACCAGTACCCTGTATAGACTCAAATGCCCAGAAACACAATTTTTCCATTAACACCTGTCAGTGGAACCCTGCCAAACTTCCCTGTTGCTCTGTGGGCAACTTGGCTGTGCACTCAGTAGTGTTGCCACAGCTTTTCACACCCAACCTTCAACAGAATAAGCCCCATGATTATTCCTACAGCATAAACTGATCCAACGTCTCCAGTCCCTAATAGTACTACAGTATAAACCTGCCATAATGGATGGTCAGTTTCCCATCATTTCTGCAGTTAACCTGATTGACACGGGCATCCTGAGGCAATGTAGTAATTGCCTCATGTATACTGACAACCACTTACTACTAAAACAAACAAATACCATATGTGAGAGATGTAATTACACTATGAATTTGGAAACAATCCTCTTATGTAATAAAAAAACAGGACATCAAACAGGTTGTCAGCTCACACCCTCTACCTCTCATACAAGATAAGGCCACAACACATAAACTCACATACATGGAGGTACTCACTAGAATACTACCAAAAGATCAGAGATCTCCCAAGTGTAAGCCACCTGCACACACCGCAACACTTATAGAAACCACTACACATAACATACATACCAGTATCTCAGCAAATAGGCCTCTAAGGCAAATAATCTCAAAACTAAACATCTTGGTCACAGGTGACTCAATAGTGAGACACACAGATGTCCCCTTCAACAGGCTGGACAAGGAGAAGTTCGCAGTCAGCTGCCTGTCAGATGCTGGAATCCATCAAATCATGTCTGCACTCAAGTCACTCAACAACAAGCACCATTATGACTCTGTCATAATCCATGTTGGGGTGAATGACTTGAGACGTACTTCTCTGGACTATATGAAGAGACATGATTGAATTCTCAGTTTATGTATCCCAAACAGGTATGACTCTAGCCCTAAACAGCATTCTGCCTTCACCTAGGATGATGCCACAATATAAAAAAAATGATTGGCTTTAACAATTGGCTTAGCTTCTGGTGTCAATCCAAGAGGATCCAATATCTGTCAGCCTGGGAGTACATGGTCGACAGACCATGCTGCTTTGCCAGAGATGGTCTGCACCTGTCTCCCCTAGGCTTTTGGATACTGGCAAAGGCTCTTGCCTCCCCCATAGTGCCTTTTTTAGGCAATGTCAAAAAAACAAAATTTCTGATGTAACAAAATCCACTTGTGACAAACTCAAGGTTATGCTGCTTGCTAGGAGCCTTAACAGGAAACTGCACTCCCTAGAAGCACCACTCACACCGGAAGATGCTGACATCTGTGCAGTTGCTGAGTCTGTGAAGAGAACCCCAGCCATGCAAGGCTACAATGCCTGTTACACATTCAGATAACAAAATGAGAGCGAGTGTGAAAGAACCAAAGGTGGACGTGTTTCCATCTTCATTAAAGCTAAATGCACTTTGAGACTGGTAAAACAGTATGACTGTCTTGAGCTACTCCAGGCCCAACTAATTATAAGCAAAGTACCCTACCACATCATTGTTAGCTATAGGTCCCCCAGCATGAGCCAAGAGAAACATACCACCTACCTGGACCTATTGGAGTCTCTCACCATACAGCCAAACACCTTGGTCATGGAAGCTTTCAACTATCCTTCCATCAATTGGGTGACATGCAGAAGCACAAGTATAATCGCCCAGAGGTTCCTGGACTTTGTCAATACAAATTCCCTGGAACGGATAGTCCACACCCACACAAGGAGCTGAAATGTCCTACACTTAGTACTCACCAACATGGGGGGGGGGGTCACTGTACACCCCTCCCCATGTGATGTTCTCCCTGCTAAGGTCACACTATGAATCAGTCACATTCAAGGTAACTAATCAGACCTGACATCTCCATAGGACCAATAAAACTTGAAAATATTTCCAACTCTAACTACAGCCTTCTAAGCGATAGTATAAAAAGTTTCAAACTCCCTACAAACACAGTCTTCAAAGACTCCTATGCAGAAGTATACACAAATGCCCTGTATAAACATTTAAACAACTGCATGGACTCAGCTGTACCTAATGGATCAAAACCAGGTCGCCTGAAAAAACAAGCCATCCTGGTGGACCTCAAGTTAAATAGGCTATATAACAAGAAGGAGAAACTGATGTCTAGGAGCAAGAGGGAACTGATTCAGCAGAGAAAAAATTCCCTCCACAGCTTGAACAAGCAAATCAGATATCTTGTAAAATCCTCTAAAGCTAATTACAAAGCCAAAATAGCATCCCTAGCTAAGCATAACCATATGGCATTCTTTAGCTACATCGGGAATCTGAAAGGGAATGCCCAGCTATGTGTTGAACTAGGAGTGGATGGTACCAATCATACTGTGCCTGAGGAACCTACTAGCTGACAGATTTGGCACAAACTTCACCCCTCTGTCCCTACCAGCCATACTCCAAAGGATTCCTGACACCATTACCCTCCCTGCATCTCTAGAGTGTAGGCTATATCTGCACTCTACAAGGCCAAAAATACAGCATCAGTGGGACCAAATAACATCCCAGGCTGCTTACTTAGCAATCTAAAACAAGTCATTGTGGAACATCTTAGCACTATCTTTATTCATTGCCTAAGAACTGGCTATGTTCCAGAAAAGTGGAGAACAGCAACAATAAACCCCTTGCACAAAGGGAGCTAATCTACAGACCCTGGGAACTATAGACCTTTAAGCCTGACCAGTCTCATTTGCAAGGCCGTGGAAAGAATCATCATAGACCTTATCAACAAGAACATAGGTGACCTTCAAAATCTTGACCCAACCCAGTTTGGCTTTGTCAAGGGTAGATCATGTCTGTAAAACCTTGTAGACTTCTTTAAGAATGTCACCAAAACCCCAGACAGTGCATACTGCCTATCTTGACCTAACCAAGTCTTTTAACACAGCTCCCCACTCAGGTATCATTGAAAAACTCTCCTAGCTTGAGACAAACTTTTACATCACTAGATAGATGGCCAAGTGGCTCACTGCCAGAACACACACTGTCAAAGTTGGGGACTCCCCCTCTAAAAGTAGACCATTCACCAGTAGCGTACCACAAGGATCTGTGCTGGGCCAGTTACTGTTTGGAATCTATTTTTCAGAAGTCCAGGCTAAAGTAGACAGCCTGTGGCTTAACAAGTTTGCTGATGATTGCAAATTGGGTGCAGTTATTGAGCAAATTGGGTGAAATCACTGAATCCCCCAATGATGTAAACATATTAGAAAAGGGGCTAAAACAAACAAACAATTGGTGCCAAAGCCACAGAAGTGCATTATTATCCCCTTTGGCGAATGGGAATTCTCTGCTAATTATAGTATTGACAGCACACCCCTAAGCTGAAACTCAGTGGTGTCTGACTTAGGACATAGGTTTATAGTAATCTAAGCTTTGATTACTATGTTTCCACAAGTGTTAAGAAAAGCCTTCTACATTGCATATCTCATAAGTAAGGGCATCACATCCAGGTCTAAGGATATTATAACTCCACTGTATTCGACCCTCATTAGACTACTAATAGAGTACAATGCCCCTTTTGTATGTACATCACCAGATACCTGCAGCAACTGGAGAGACACAGAGGTTTCCCACAAAGAATATTCAGAACTTCCAAACCATGTCTTACAGGGAGAGACTGAAAACCTTGACACTGTACTCTGTATCTTATAGGCTACTGAGAGGTAACTTATGTCTAGCCTACAGGGCAGTCTCCAGCCCTGTCCTAATAGAAATGCTGCACATCCGCAAATCAAATGGGACTAGAGTCACTTAATCCAGGGATCTTAACCTAGCCTGTCACATCAACAGAAGATGCTGGAGAGACAGCTATATCTCACAGAGACTGATGCTCCTTTGGAATAGACTCCCAATTCATTTAAAGCAAAACTCCTTACTGACCATCTTCAAGCGCAACCTGGACAATTGGATGGGAGACCACAAATTCATCCCGGGGGTTACACCCATGTCCCTCATGGACAGGGGTAGTCGGTGCTGACCTCAGACTCGCTCAACAAATAATGTCCATCTAACTAAGGTCATTTAAGGTAACCTTAGGTGGGAGGTTGGTAAAATGGTTAAGATGCTTACCTTACAGACACAGATGCAGCATTTGATTCTCACATGGGGTAATTGGCTAGGCTTAAAATGGCCCACAAGAGCAGTTAGCCTAGTACTAATCTATGTACCTATGTTCGTGGCAAGGAATGTAAAGTAAACCCGGGTATAAAATGACTAAGCATGTAAGGGATCTAGGGCCATTAGCCTAGTAACCTTCTATGAATAAATAATTTAAATAACATTTTTCTGACTATGGAACAATATTGATTGTTTTCCTTGTACAGTATTATCATGTAGAAAAACAACTTGCCTTTGTTGTGATTTGGGAAAGTAGCCAACCCTTCCCTCTGTATTCTCTGAATGCCTTTCAAGCAGAGGTGGCTCATGGTGCTGGACTGCTGCAGTGCAGCCCCCCAACTTTCTCATAAAAAAATACTTTAATTACTGTTTTCAAACTGCAGACTAGTGTGTAAAGTCGAAGATGCAATGCAAACTGAGGCTTGGAGTAGCGCACATGTGTACTGGAGTTCCGATTTAAAAAATATATATATTTTTTGTCACTAGCAGATTGGGAAGACTGCAGGCATCAATGAAGGTGCTCAGAAGTCATTGCGGTTTTAACTGCAGGAAATAGAAAGCCACTAGGACTGTTAAGTCAGCAGTCTG